>NC_068411.1:30481107-30533607 GCF_023724105.1 Carassius gibelio
TGTATCTATATCTACCTGTTGCTTGGCATCATTAAAACACATTAGCAACTGCCTATTTACATTATAGTCAATTAGGTAATTAATCTAAAAATGACATCTGACTAACCAATACAGAAAAATTCACTAAAACAATACTACACATCACACCTTATCAATCACTCAGCCAACTAGCAATGACTTGCATCCAGTTATTTATATTGAATTACAACTAAAACCATTTAAAATTGTTTAAAGTAACTGAAAATAATATAAAAATATTCGATCAAAGAAAAAAAAGAAAAAAAATACATAAAAATAAAATGTTGACAAATTAATAAGATGTTTCCTTGATAAGAAACTGAAATAAATATACTTAAATTGAACAGGAAAAAAAAGTAAAAAATAAAATAAATAAAAACCTAGCGTTAAAAAGACTGTCCCGAGTTGGAACCCCGCCCCCTCAAATACTAAAGTAACACCCTAGCAACCACAACCACATCCCAAAAAGCCCAGACTTTTTTAAATTACTTTTATAAACCCTAAACATTCCCCAGATTTCCCTTGTCCTGTCTTCAAGCTTCAGAAGTCCACATTTTGTGTTTGTGAAGCACCAGGAGGAGCCCTGCAGAGCTTTAGCTGCTGTACACGAACAGAATGATTGTGTTGCCTAGCACGTCATCATAAATGCAACCCGAAGAGGCTCTGAGGGACTCAAACATTAGAGAAAGCAGGCTAATAATGAGTAACCAACACAAAACCATGCACCAGGAACTTTCGTGTTATTATGAATAACAACGTTAACTATTACCTTTTTTCGCACACGGAATAAACCCGCTGCTACTTCATTTATTTAACTTTGAATAACACCATATATAATACAATGTAGCCTATAGATATATAATAAAAATCGAGCATGAATAAAAAGCCACTTACATTCGTCATTGAACAGCTTTCAGCTGTTTTCTCATGAAAAACATCTGTTGTTGATCATATGGATCTCTTGGATACAGTTTGCTGATCCATTGATTTCTTCATCATCACAGTCCACCTTACAGTACACAAGTACAGCGGGTTTAATATCCTATTCTAACGCTAAAATAGCCGGCGATCTATGTCAAATACTTAAAATATTAATTATTCGTTATTAAATAGGATAAAATATCTTCATACGGGAGCGGCGGTGCGCATCTGACTTCCAGTCGTATAAGGCGAACTGTTGAATATTAATGATGTCATGCGTACGTCACGCAAGGAGCATTCCAATGGCGAGCGGCAACTCATGAATATTAAATGACGCTGCTTTTCTGTGGAAACTGAAATGCTCGTTTTTGTACTTTTGCCTATTTGAGTATTTTTTTTAAAGCGCATATAAACAACACAACAACGCAAAAAATAAAAATAAATAAATAAAAACGAGAAAACATTTAAGAGGAAATTATATCATGAAAGTGGATTTCAAACTTCTGAAAAGTGTGAACCATTGTTTGACTGTAATGTGATACAGAAACGTTCAAACAATGTGAATACAGTAGAACTACAGAACATGGAAGTTGTCAGGGGTGGGAGATTTTAACTGTTACCTAGTGACCACTAGGACATGCAAAGCCAATGCAAATGAGAGCTCTCAATGAATCCATGTCAGAGTTCAGCACATTTGAAGTGTTCTGTGCTGCACGCAAATATGCAGAACATTTTCATATCTTAATTTAATGCATGAAATACTAAACACAGTTTTTTTCTTCTGTTAGCTGTGCATTTAATTAATACGCAATGTGCTGAAAACTACTACTGATTACAATGTAAAATATATCTATACATTTTACTATTTTAAATACATTAGCATTTAATTTTTTATGCATCTATTATTATTTTTTTGTAAACCATTTTGAATTACCATTGTGTATGAAATGTGCTACAAAAATAAACGTATCTTTTATCACATCACTATAAAACATTGTGCATCACAAGCAACACTATGGAACTTTTTCTGTATTCAAAACCGTATATAATGAGCGCATACACTATAAACTAATCTACCAAACCGAATTTTTGTCTTATCCAGAATTACTATGGTAGATTAATAATAAGTGATTATTTTTGGACTATTTTGGTCTGCTCGGGTCGGCACCGCTGCGGAGTAACACATACCTGCGTGAATCGCCATAGACATAACCATAGAGAAGTAGATCCGGTTAGAATGTTCTTCCGCGGGACGCGTGCAGTTCTGTTTATTACCCGCTAGAGCGCCAACATTTACATAATAGTGGTGCTTTAAACAATGACTTTGGATATTTATTTCCACTCTGTTCATTTTCTTTCTCTCTGCACAATTAATGTTCACAATTTTTAGTTTCGTGCACTAAGCAATTCTGTCACTTTGTTGGGTTGCTGCTTGTAAAATGACTCCAATTCGAGAAGCACAGTGATATCAGGACAAAAGGTTTTGAGGATGTGAAGTACAAACTTCCTAAAGTTCACAAGATAAAAAAGAGAAGCAAACCTACACACAAATGCGAGTTTAAGGTAAAGCACTACTGCATATCAAACCTGTGGTCAGGTGAAAAAAACAGCTTTTTACCACCATAGAAAAAACACAATCAAGGGGAATCAAGACACAGAGCTTTTATTAAAAAACAAGCACGTGATGCAGTGAATCTGTACAAGCTTACAGTCCTCTAGAAGAGCACATAATTACAGCGTGTGGGTCTGAGAGTCTCATCAGCTGTTAGCGGTGGATCCAGACTCTGGAGACTGAAGAAACTCATACGGGTCCTGAACCATCTCGGTCTGATCTCCGAGATGAGGTGAACTTCCTGATCACAGAGAACAAACACCAGATTCAGATTCTGTCAACTCTACAGAGATTACTGGATCATATTTGATTCGCAGAGGCGTCTGAATGATCAACGTGATCAAAACTTCACACTATCTACTACACGTCTGAATGATTGATATTTTATTCATCCAGTCAAAGCTCCTTTATTTCTTCAGCTCTCAATCACTGTGTTATATGTGCGGATCATTTACATCTAATCTTACATAGACACATTACTGGAGATATAGAGTGAACACTGATATCTAGATGATTTTATGTCACTATCTGCTCTACTGTTATAAAGATCTCATTGATTTACATTACAAGCATCAGAATTTAATCTTATAAATATCAGCATGTCTGAAGCCAATTGCATAATATTTGCTCAGTTTGGGTGTTGTGTCCTCTATATTCTCATATATGAACCATAAAAGCATGATTTTTGGATAATAATAGAGGTGCTCCGATCACGATCGGCCGATCGTTATGCGCATCTCGTCAGTAAAGCCGGTTCTCTAATCAGCGGTTAATTCCATCAGGTGTGTGATTTCACATAGAGCAGCTGTTACTACACAGAGCCGTTGTTAATAGAGAAGATGCGCAAATCACGTTAATTTTCAGCGTTTATTGGCCCATCTTCTCAGTTAACAACGGCTCTGTGTAGTAACAGCTGCTCTATGTGAAATCACACACCTGATGGAATTAACCGCTGATTAGAAAACCGGCTTTACTGAGGAGATGCGCATAACGATCGGCCGATCATGATCGGGCACCCCTAGATAATAATAATAAAAAATAAATAAATAATGATAATAATAATAATATTAATAATACTTATATATATATATAGATAGTATTATTATTATTATTTTTTTTTATTATCCAAAAATTTACATGCATGTTTTTTTTTATTAAATGTAAAAAAAAAATTAGTTGCATACTTTTTTTCTCAGTTTGTGTGTTTTTTCCTCTATATTCTCATATATGAACCATAAAAGCATGATGGATAAAATTTGATACACACCAAAAGAACACGTATTCAAATATTTGGAGATGAAAAACAAAATAATAATAATAATAATAATAATGTATATATATATATATATATATATATATATATATATATATATATATATATATATATATATATATATATATATATATATTTTTTTTTTTTTTTTACCAGCACAAAAAAAAAAAAACATTAAATCATAAATAATTTATATTTTTTTTGCTCAATTTGGGCCTCTAAATTAAATTAAAACTTTTTTTTTGTAATATTCTCACTATATCAGACTATACGTTCCAGAAAAGCCTGATGGATAAAATATGATACTCAACAAAACAAAAAACAAACAAACAAACAAACATGCACACTTTCAGAAGTAAAAAAAAAAATATTTTGGCTAAAAGTTAAAAAAAACTTACATCGAAAAAAAAAAAAAAATCTGATAATTATTACATACTGACTTTTTGGTTTTTTTGGTCTTTGAACAAAATTAATCGCCTAAAATGAATACCTGTGATGCAGAAATTGTAAATATGACTCGGTACCTAAATGGTGCTGATCCCGGTCTGAAGTGTTTGAGAGGGACGAGAGATTGGAGGAGGGTCGGGATCCGACTCGGTCCAGCGCTGCGTCCTGGAACTCCTGCAGGAGTTTAGCTGCTTCCTCAAAGTGCTGATGACCGTCTTCATGCTCCGGCTCCTTCTTCACACATTTACCTGCAGACCAGACAAACACCAACCATCCGCTCTCTGTCAGTAAACCCAACACCAGCACAGTTCTGGTGTGTGATCTACGACTCACCTAATGTGTTGAGCATGTCTAGAGGATTGTCTGGGTAGCTCTTCATGGACATGAAATCCAGCACTGAACCAGATTCCAAGCCACTTCCATCTGCTCCCTACAGAAACACAGAGACATGTCATCAAACGGCACTTTAACAGATCTGAAACCTGAAAGATAATAGACTGAATTCTTACCTGCATGTCACATAAACTAGATTTAGTGTCATCAATCGGCAAGTTTCTTTTCTGAAATACAAAAAACATGCATTTTATATTCTTTTACAGTATATAATATTTCACACTTGTTTAAAAGTTCAGGGTGAGTAGGTTTTTTTTTTAAGATGTTGAAGTTGGCTGCATTTACTTGATCAAAAATACAGTAAAATTGTGAAATATTATTACAATTTAAAATACTGTTTTCTGTGTGAATCTGTGTTAAACTGTAATTTATTTCTGCGATGCACGGCTGTATTTTCAGCATCATTCCTCCAGTCTTCAGTGTCACATGATCTTCAGAAATCATGAAAATATACTACATTTTCTGCTGAAGAAACATTTCTGTTTATCATCAATAATGACAATAGCTGTGCTGGCCAATATCTTTATGTAAACCGTGACATTTTGTATTTTTCCAGGATACTTTGACGAATAGAAAGTTCAAAAGAACGGCATTTATTTGAAACTTTTGTAACATTCTAAATGTCTCAACTGTCACTTTTGATCAATTTAATGTATCCTTACTGAATAAAAATAGAACTTTCGTTCGAAAGTCAACGATCACAAAACTCTCAGAATGTTTAAAAACCTTAAAAAAAAAAAAGAAAAAGCGGCAGGTCAAAATAATAACAGTTTTGTTTCTTTTAACACCTGTCGGATTTGGATGATGGCTTTCGAATGATCACCGGCCGTCATTTTATCCAGCAAACCATCCACAAGCCTTCTGGTAAAACTCCCACAACCTTTGACAAACTCCTGCAGACTGAAGCAAACACACACAGAAATCCCATCACACAGAGTCCAGCGCAGCAGCTTGATAATGCTGATCCACGGGTTTGATCGTAACACCTGAGAGCACACTGGACCCCGGTCTCGTCTCCGTAAGCCGAGCACAGCATGTCCATCTCCTCTGGAAGCAGGTCGGGATAGACCGAGTTGTTCTGAAGGGTCTGAGTGTTGTACGCGCTGCTCAAGAACGTCACTGAAACCAAAAGTTCAAAGTTCAAGTTTGCTCCAAGTTCAAAGACTCGTGGTGGCCATTCACGATTTCATTATTGACTCCTCTAGCATTTTAGAGACCGTACTGTGACCCAAAACCTTACAAATTACATTCATGCTCATATTAATGTTACCTTTGTGCCTCCTGTCGTCTTTAAAACCCAGCGACGTCAATCCAGGTATGAGCTTATTTGCCAAAGTGCTCAAATCTATAGGATGAGTCTCTTCTTCTGTAAACAATAATCAATATATCCTTCAGACACATGATGTTATTGCTCTGGATAAACTTTCTGCAACCTTTCTGAGATAAAGTGACATTTTTAACCATTTAAAGCTTATTGCATTATATTTGTTTTATAAAAATCATGTTCAAATGTGAGATTCAATTCTGATCATCATTCTTTTGAGGAGTGTTTTATTATCTCTCAAACATCGCTGGATTGCATTGCATTATATGTTTGGATCACTTAAATAGCATTTAACTAAAACACACCATTCATTGTAGATATAGAGCGACGACTGATAAATAATGATATAATTTTTAGTGCATCAAACGATTAACCGCGATTAATCCCATGCAAAATAAAAGTTTTTGTTTACATGTCTAATGTGTATTTATTATGCATAAACACGCACACATACAATATATATTTTAAAAGTACTGTATAAATTTATATACACATTTATATTATTATATTTTAGATTATAGATAAATCAATTTAATATATAAACAGAATTTTTTCTTAAATATATACATGCATGTGTTTGTATTTAAATACACGTAAAAAATATACACAGTACACACTCATATATTATGTAAACAAAAACTTATTTTGGATGCGATTAATCGTTATTAATCATTTGACAGCACTAATATTAAATAGGATCTCACTGATTCACATTGCAAGCGTCACAATTTAATCTTTTTGTCCATATAAACATGGACTAATATTTCGCTTAGTTTGGGCTTTTGTAAAATAAAGCTGAGCGGTTTTTCCTCTGTATTGTCACTATATCATACTATATGAGCCATAAAAGCCTGATGGATCTAATATGATACTCAAAAACAAACACACATACAGTACGTTTCATATATTCATATATACACACACACACATATATATATATTCCGCTATATAAAGTAGTAGACATTGAAAGAGTGATACCTTCTGCTTCAGGATCTTGATTAACAACAGTGTAGAAGAGGGAACCTTCAGAGTCCTTTTTAAGATACCCAATCTACATGCAAAATAAAAAATGTTCTTGTTAGGGGTAATAAACGATGGTAATATTGCATTACATGACTCCTGATGCGGTCGAGGGAACAACATATAGCACAGAACAGACAGATTCTGCTGACTGCTTACGTAAGATTTCATTTAAACTTAGAATATTATCTTATTAAAAGCTGAAAGCATTAGGAAATTATATAAATTATTCATTTTAATCCTCAGTTTGTTCCACACTCGATTTCATCTTGAAATCAAACAATTATGGGAGTTAAGAAAATAAGAATAAAATTAGGAAAATTAAAAAGAAATATTTAAGATTTAGCTTTTAAAAAAATATTTCTAGCTCACAAAGGGGCAAGATTTATTCAAGGCAACATTATCTTAAAATATATAATTACATTATAATTATAAAATATTTAATAGACATTTATTTAACTTTAAAAAAATTTATTATATGTTAATCGATTTTCCAGGCTTTTAAAATTCCATGATATTTCTGACAATGGGAATCCTAAAAATCATACATTTGATCGTATAATTTGAAATGAAAAGTTGTATTTAAATAAACATAATGTATGGGCAGCAATATTTATTTTTAAATGTAAAATGGTGATGTATTTCTATATTTAAATTTATATAATGGCAAATTTAAATTATACAGTATAAAAAAAATTCAGTTTACACTAAACATTGCACATATGCATGTGAAAATATCAATTTAAATACAAAAATACATTGCCATTTTGCATATTACATTTCAAAATTAATATTGCTAAACTTATGCTTCCATTTAATTTTAAATGTAATTTTCATTTTGCACTTAACACTGAACATTTGTGTCCCTGGAGCACAAAAGCAGTCATATTTAGCACAGGGATATCTGTAGCTATAGCCAACAATGCATTCTTCTCTCTTTATTTATAAAGCATTGTATCGGTCATAATTATCGTTTTTTCTTTAATGCCAAAAATCATTAGGATACAAAGTAGATATACTGTGCCATGAACATATTTAGCAAATTTCTCACCATAAATATATCAAAACGTAATAATATGCATTGCTAAGAATTCATTTGAACAACTTTAAAGGTGATTTGTGCAACTTTTTGCACACTCAAGATTCCAGATTTTCAAATAGTTGCATCTCAGACAAATGTTGTCCTCCTCACAAATGATGATTTAATCAGCTTTCAGATGATGCATAAATCCTTTATGACTAGTTTTATGGTCCAGGGTCACTTTAGTACATTTAAATTACATATTGCATTGCCATTTCGCATATTACTTCATTTTTAGCAAATTGCATGACCCACAACTCAACCGTTGTACCCAGAAACATCAGGTTAAAGCTCGGCTGCACCTTAGAGTTTGGCATGAAGCGGTTGAGTCGGTCCCGTGCTTCATCCGCCGCGTGCTCCACCAGCGCCAACACATGCTCCTCCGCCGTGCTGTCCGTCGAACTGCAGGCGTTGCCCTCCAGCTCATACAGATCACTAGACGAGCAACACATCTGCTCCAGCACACGCTCACAAACACATTAAACTGCAGCAGACCGCTGCTTTACCTGATGATAGGCTCCTTCACAGGCTGCTTCTTGGACTTTTTGGGGTACTCCGTATGGATGGGCAGGATCTCCGTCACCGGTTCCTCGGGCGTGATGTGGTCATCTCCCAGAATGGCAGCCTGCTGAGAGAAATCCATGTCCTGCATAAACGACATGCTGCGCTTCAAAGCTAACAGCCGCTCCTGTGAACACAGCACAAATAGAGCAACACAGCACCCATTTACTCCTCCTGCGGGAGCGCTTAGGTTTGCCATGAGGATGGGAGACGCGGGACACCCAACACGGGATGGATTCAAATCAAGAAAGTGACTGGATGGTGGAGATACTCGTCTCGAGAGAAAGCTGATCATCTCACCAGTGCAATACAATAACAGTGTGGTGATTCAAGTCTTTGTTCCATCTCATACTAAAAACAAACTAACTAAAATTATTAAGTTCGGAAAAAATAAATCAATTCTCCAGAACCAAATCTATTCGAATAAATTTAATCTTAAAATATATATTAAATGTACTGAATATAATAATAATTTTAATATATTTAATACACTTTTCAACCACTTTCAGATTTTTTATTTTATTTTTAAGATTTTTAAAATAATGTATTAATTTGATTAATTTTGCCTATTAAATTTCCAGGCTTTGCACTCAACATTTTTTAATTCCCTAATATCTCCGACAACGGGAATGTTGGAAAAGTCAGCTTCGGTTCATGAAAAACAATATTCTTAAATCATATTCAGTATTATCCAGCTCATATGATTTGTAATGGAAAATATTGTATTTATTTTAAAAAACACACAAAAATAAGCCATTTCTACTAGTTTTTTGTATATATTCTGAATTGAATCAGTCAACTTTAATTTGAGTAAAAGTTGTCATTTTTTATATTGCATTTATTTATTAGGTTTACTTTATTTAGTTTGAGTTATTTTAGGTAAACTAAATGAAACTGAGAAAGGCCAGCCAAAATAAAATACGTTTTAGTTATTATTTATTAAAAATAAATAAAATGCTTATAGTAGTTATAGTTAACTATATAATAACAATTTTACTATAACCACACGCATCCGAATTGAATGGGAAAGATGGCACGGATGAACAACAAAGACAGAAAATAACCAAACCAAAGCGCATTAAAAATGTTACTTTGCTCATCATTTTGAATCCGGTGTGGAGGAGTTTCTTAGCGGCTTTGTAGTAAACCGTCTCGGGCCGGTTATAAACCATGGCGTTGTCACACATCAGCTTGAAGTCCGCCTGGAGAATCAGAAACAAAACACTTTCAGTAAAGCCTATTATGAAGACAAACGAAGATTAACCGAGCAGGACACTTGCACACCTTGAATTCTGTGATGGTTTTGTATTCGTTTGCGTCGATTTTGTCCTTCATTGTGCTGAAGTCCATGGGATGTTTGATTATCATGGAGTATCCTGGAGCAATGGCGTCTGTCACCGGGAAAGCGAAGAATCCATGTGGATCTTTCCTGCCGAGACAGAAAGACTGTTCTTATACGATGCAGATAAGAGGAAAGATTAGAATTGATTTTCCAGAGGCTCACCTCTGAAGCAGACGCAAGAAATGCTCCAAGAGCTGCTGGCGAGGGGTGCATTCGTTTTCTAGAGGAAGGAATAATACAAAAATCACTTGGAAGTCATTTGTGATTTGTTTTGATGGATACCAGGGTTAAACATCACTCTTTGGAACAGCTGTTTAATTTAAATTAACTTCCGATTTTAAGGATTCGGAAACTGCTGAAAGAGTAGAGTACTTTTACAGCACTTTGTGCAAAACGGAGCCCATCAAAGTACTAATATTTTAACTAAATACATGATTTAATGATTTGAATTTCATCTTCTTTTCATGGTGACACTACAAAACGGTTTTATTTTATTTATTAGTCGATTGCATTAGTTAAAACGAACATATAATAAAAAAAAATATTTTATAATTTTGACATTATTACTTTAGTAGATCATTAATCTGTTAATTTTATATAATGTACATGAACTAACAATGTATTTGTCTATTAACTGCATTTAATGGTAAAAAAGATAATAAATACCGTATCAAAATGTACTGGTACTTGTGCATTAATTAACATGAACTAACTGGACCTTATTGTAAAGAGTTCAAGTGTACATTTTAGTACGCTTTGCTCAAAATAGAGGCAAAAAACTAAGGCAATCAATCATTTTCAAATTAAATGTTGTATCTGTTAATATTAATGCACATGAACTAACACTGAACAGTTAACGAATTAATGTTAACATGCATTGCGCATTAGTTAATGCGTTCACCAATGTTAACTAAGGTGCAGGTTCTCATCATTAGAGGAAGATAGTTGTACCTTGTTGAGTTCGACAGGCTCGTACGGGTCGATCTGCCGGCTGCTCCACTTCTACTTTCACTACAGGGACAAACTCATCTGCTTCTGATTCCGACTCAAACTTGTCCCGCTTCCGCTTCTTCTCCTCTGGAAGCACCTGTGGCACAGCGGTCGTTCAGTCACAGCACTCAAAATATCCTAAACATCCTCTGGATCAGGCTTTCGCTGACTTTACCTCCACAGGCTTCGGCAGGGTGAAGGGCTCCACCGGTGCACTGCCAGCGCTTTCTGACTGCTCTCTCTCACGCTTTTTCTTTTTCTCCTCCTGGATCAAATACATACGATGAAAGGTGTGTAAATACATTTAAAGATGCGATTTCAATAGTTTCTTTCTCTTCGGAGTGTTACAAGCTCTTGGTGCATGAAGAAGATCTGTTACAAAGTTACAAAGACTAAAGTCTCAAATCCAAAGAGATATTCTTTATCAAAGTTAAGACTCTGCCCCGCCCCCCTAAAACACCTCGTTTAGACACGCCCCCACATGTCTACATCACTATGTGAAAATATTTGCGTAATGCCGCCCAAATGTTGATGCAAAGAAAGCAGGCGTGGTTTCAGTTAACACAGTTAGTGTTGAAGCAGTTATGTCAGGGAGATGTGTGTGTATCGAGGAGAAAGAAAAATCACTTTAGAAAGCAGATGCATTTAAGAATCTTTAATATTAATTACAACAGAACAGCCACGCATTTTATGGACAATCGTTTCATGAATATAGGAGAGGAGGTCATTCTGACTGTTATGACAATCTGGCGCTTCTGAATCAGCTATTGGAAGTAAGTATGTGTGTGTGTGTGTGTGTGTGTGTGTGTGCGCGCGTGTGTGAGAGAGAGAGAGAGCTTAATATGAGCTTCATCACTGTGTCTGTCAGGACTCTGTTCCACTTTCAGCTTGAACTGATGGTGAAACTAATTACATTATTAATCGTCTTTACATTTATTTTGAACGAAAACGCTCGCGATTATCGCGATCACAATGCACTGGGTCAGTCGGCCAATCAGAGCAGCCTGTGCATGCTAGAAGGAGGGGCATAGAGGACCTACAATAATGTACAGTATATGAAAAATAATGTGTTTTTTTAACATTAAAGCATGTCAAATAATTCTGTTACATCCAAATATACCAAATATTGATCTTTAAAAAAGCATCATATGACCCCTTTAAGAAAAATGTGAGTGGTTTTTGGCTTTGCAAAAAAAAAAAAATATTTTGCATAAAATGTGTATATATTTTTTTTTATTAATGTTTATTTCAGTTTTAGCTATTTTCGTGCATTAAGTTAAACTACATTTACAAAGCTAAATGTTGTTTTGGCAACTAGCTGAAATAATAATTAAATTTTTTTATTTACATTTAAAGTTTATTGCAGTTATTGTCCATTTTATTAAAAGTAACAAAAATGTTTTTGTATGGCTTTAGTTTTAGTAAAAAATTACATCCCCATTGGAATCAGCGTTATTTTCATAACATTAAATATCATTATAGCTTTATTTATTGTTTGAATTAGCATTTGTTTTTAGATTTTCCATTTTCAGTACAATGTTTTAGCAATTTTGGAGTATGCTTTTATTATTTTTGTGTGCTATAGTTTTTTTTTTCTTTTTCAGATTTAAGGTGCATTATGTTACATGTTTAATTCATCAAGTCACATCCAATCATTCTATTGAAATTAGTTACTTTAGTTACTGCATTTTTAATCCTATTTTGTGTAAAACTGTCTTAACTTTAACTTTTGGCTGTGTATTAGAGGTATTAGCTCATCTGATATGATGGATATGCTTCTTGAATATTCTCATACTATGCACAGTATTATTCATTCATGTCTAAATAGGAGTGTTTAAGAGTGGCTCTTTCACTAACCTTCCTCCTCCTCCTCTCCTCATCATCTATGTATTTCTCTTTCTCAGATTTCTTCTTCTTCTTCTTTTTCTTCTCTTTGTGCCTCTCCCACTCGTGGTCAGAGCGGTCGTCATAGTAACTGGAGTCGTGTCCGGATCCGGAGAGCTCGGTCACTTCACTGCCGCCCACCTTGAGCACCAGCTTCAGGGGCTTATCAAGGGCTTTGTCCTCATAGTCTGAAAAAAACAACAACACGCAAAAAGTCCAATGGAAATTGCAATAAAGACTCTTCAGAAACAAATGACAAAAAAAAAAAAAATAAAAAAAAAATTATATATTATAGAATATATATATTAAAGAAATATATATAAAACAATAATTAAACTAATAAATTAAATTAAATTATTTTACTAAAATAAATAATACGAATATGATTAAAAAACCTTTTTATTATGAATAATATATTATATTATCAAAATATATAAATATATATTTAAGGTAACAAATTAAATATATACATATATATATATATATATATATATATATATATATATATATATATATATGTGTGTGTGTGTGTGTGTAAGTAAATAAACAATAAAATAATTAAAACAATAATAACTAAGAATAAAATAATATTATAATAAATAATTAAATTAAAAATATGATAAGCTAACTCAATAAACCATTTTGTTTCAATAATAATAAAACCATTATTAGAAAATGGAACATTATTTAATAAACCATTTTATTAAAATAATGTAAACTTATTTTTTTACTAAAAAAATAATAGGAATAAGAGTTAAAAAAATATATTTTAGTATAACAATAATTAAATGAATAATAGAACAAGTATTAAACAAAGTAAATGATACATTTAACAGTATAGTACTGAGAAAAGAGAAAACTAAATACTTTCCCAATAATATTCAACACATCTATAACATCACAACCTCACGATATAAAACATATTTTAGGAAGGAGGTCCTCAGAATAGAAAATCGAATGATTTAGACAACGAACAAAAGATATAATCATGAATTAATATAATTAATATAAGATATATATCATGTATTTATAGCCTATTTGGAATAATCCACAGAATAGCAGAACACTTAGAATGAATTGAAGCGCTTTATCGTATATATATTGTAACGCTAAATTACCTCCTTCAACCTTCCTCCACTCTGCTCGGTGTTTCTTGTGCTTCTTCCCCATTTCTGCCCTTATTTATGTGGAAAAAATCAGTTTTGTTCTTGTAGAATTCGCGTATGTCTCGCTCTTCGACACAACAACGACAACAACGACAACAACATTAGCATTAGCAGCTCCGCATAACTTCCGGTTTCAGGCGTTGTCGTTTCCGGGGCACGCCGACGTCAGCGTGCGTGAGCGCGGGAAGTTCGAGTTCTGTCTGTCGCTGTTGTGAGGTAAGTGTGTTTATCTCCGTTTCTGCGTTCTTCCTTTCCCTTTATTTGTTAATAAACAAGGCAGTTAACTAAATAATTATCAATAGACAGCAGAAATAAAAAAATGTTGTTTCAGCGGGGTTAAATGTTGCTTGATAATAGGTTGTTCATTAATTAGCTTTTCGCAAAGTTAGCTAGTTTCTGCGAGGTTGCTAAAGGGTTTGTTTATAAACGTGACCCTTGAGCACAACTCATAAAGGTCATTTAGAGAGTTGAGATTTATACAAATGAATAAATAAACTTTCCATTGATGTGTGGTTTGTTATGATCGGATAATATTTAGCAGAGATACAACTATGTGAAAATCTGGAATCTGAGGGAACAAAAAAAATCTAAATATTGAGAAAAATCATCTTTAAAGTTGTCCAAATGAATTCTTAGCAATGCATATTAATAATCAAAAATTAAGTTTTGATATATTTATTGTAGGAAATATACAAAATATCTTGATGGAATATGATCTTTACTTAATATCCTAATGATATTTTGCATAAAAGAGAAATGTATTTTTTTGACTCATACAATGTAGTGTTGTCTATTGCTACAAACATACTCCAGAGACTTCAAACTGCTTTTGTGCTGCAGGGACACATGTGTGATATTGTGTATTCTTCATTGTCAGACTGTGTGTGTTGTGTGTTTTTCAGTTTCAGTAATGGACATTTCTGACCATCACATGTCCGATGTCGCCATCATCCGCCCTGAAGTGCACATAGAAGTAAACGTCAAATCTCAGAGGTAAACCACGATTTAATGACCCCTGCGTTATTCTACAGATACTGATTTAGTTTCACATTTACATTTAGGTTTACAATCATTCTAAAAGAAAGGAACATTTTGTCCTGCAAGGATGCATTCAACATTCCTCTTTTAATTAAATGCTGTTCTTTTGAACTTTCTGTTCATCTGTGAATCCTGAAAAATAAAATGCATGACAGTTTCCACCAAAACTATTCAGGCAGCACAACTATTTAATAATCATAAATGGTTCTTGAGCAGTAAATCATCATATTTTCATGATTTCTGAAGATCATGTGACACTGAAGACTGGAGGAATGATGCTGAAAATACAGCGGAGCATCACAGAAATAAATTCTATATTAAAATATATTGACATAGAAAACAGCTGTTTTAAATTGTAATAATATTTCAGATTTTTTACTGTATTTTGATCAAATAAATACAGCCTACAGTGAGCAGGAAAAAAAAACATTTGACCCAGTGTCTAATGACACTCTCTTCATCCTACACTTTTTTTCCTTATTGAATATCCTTTCCACTTTTCTGAAGTATAACGAGTTGTCAACAGCGTTTCTAATGTCTTAAACGCTGTGGATCTGTGTTTGCAGCACAGTGAAGAGGTCAGAGGTGAGGACGCATGTGTTGTCTCTGCTGGATCGACACAGCACTGTTTTAGCCTCCTACAGATGGACAGAGTTTGATGATGAATTTCTAACCAGAAATGTGGAGTCGGTCGCTTTGGCAGATTTAACCGGTCCAAAAGTAATTAACAGAGTTTTATCATCATCTGTGAACATTCTACTTCATGAACTGATGAGTTTTTACATGTTGTTTATCAAGTCTGTCTTTCTTTTTATATCCTACAGCTTGTGGATCTGAAGGCTCACAACCTTTGTATCCATATCTTCTCTCTGAATGATGACAGTCCCAGCACGCTTGCTCTAGAAGAGGAGGAGGAGCTCTCTGCTGCCAATCATTGGCTCCTCCCAGCAGGTGATTATGCATGACACGCCCCTTTTAATGCAAATCACATTCAAAGATTCCATTAATGGAATCATTCACCTAGAAATGAGAATTCTGTGATTATTAACTTGATCTGAACCTTTAGGCTGTTATTCTGTCTGTGATATAATGCTAATAGATTTTAACACTTGGAATATGATGAATTTGTTCTTTTTTTGAGTTTGTCAGTTTAAATCTGCATCAAATAGAACAGAAAATAACAGCTTAAACATTTTACTCAATATGTTATTGCCCGTTTCACTGAAAAAATAATAATAATAAGGTTTGAAATGACTTGGAGGCATAAAATAATAACTACAGAATTTTTTTTTTTGCATTAAATATTCCCTTAAAATTTTTCTTTAAGTTATTGTTCTTCTGTGTCCGGGTTATTGTTAACAAAATCTATTATTTGATTAAATAAAGAAACATTTAATTTACCTGAAAGGCAACGTTTCCCATATTCATTTGATGTACTAGAACTGAAATGAAAATTAATAGAACTATAAGAGACATTAAGAAGAAGAAAAAACAATTACAAAAGTGATATTATGTTCATAAAAGCACATTAAAAGTATGTAAAGTGGAGAATAAAATGTTAAATGTTAAAGGAGTATTATACTTGTTTTTATGCTTAAACCCTTTTTTTTCTTTGACCCATAAACGTGTCAAGTAACAAATGTACTTAAAATGTCAAAAACACAACTAAATTATTAAAACTTTAACCAAAATTAAGAACAAAAAATGTTAAAAATATGATTAAAAATATATTTTACATGATTGTAATATTTTTACTCCCCTAGAATCTTTTTATTGTTTTGATAGCATTAAAAAGAAGTTTAATCAAGTTAATCCAAATCTAATGTTTATTGCACAAATGAGGCTTAATTAAATGTTAATCTAAAGTATGCTTTTCACCACAAAGAAAGTGTGAAAAACAATCAGACTGTACACAGAACATTGTTCCAGAGAGCTGCATAGTTTGGACCAATCTTTAAGATCATCTTTTCTTCTTCATGTCTTCCAGCTGAGTTTCATGGCATTTGGGAAAGCTTGATTTATGAGGAAGGCATCAAAACACAAGTAAGACAAGCATATTCACAGTTATCTTGAAATTACTTAAATTATGTAGCAGAATTATGATTATTAAAATACTGTATCACAGCAGAGGGCATTTGACATCCAAACAAGGAGTTTAAATGGATGCAATAAAAAAGCAACCAGAGTCCCTCTCGGGTCATTTTGACCCACATAGGAATGATGCAATTTATGTGAAAACTGGTTTTTATTACATCTGATTTTTTTTTATAACCAAATATAGTGCTGAGAAAATAGAATATCCCCAAAGAAGAAAAAACTCACATACACGCACTCACACACAGAAACACACGGTACAAACACTCCCATAGAGCACATTATTTTTTTTTTAATTATTTTATTATTAATATATTTTTTTAACAAGATATGGATTTTGTAATGTTTCAATATATATTTGAATCTATAAACAAATAATTTCTCATGTTTCACTTGTTTTGCTCAGAGTTAAAAATCTCCATAGGGCTCTACAGTCCCCTCTAGTGGCTGTAGCCATGAAATGCAGTTTAATGTCATTTTCCTCCACCAGAGGGCATCAGAGACACTTTTTTTGTGTGTGTAATTGTTATATTTTCTTAAAAATATCCAGAATAAAAGGTAAATATAATAAATAAAAAAATAGAAAAACCTACATAAATATAAAAAAATAAATAAAACGCAAATGGATCACCATGAGAATTCAGGACCAAAATAAAAGTAAAAATTTGTGTCATTTTTAGCCTTCGGGTTATTTTGACCCTCAAGGGACACTTTTGTTATAGGTTCAGGAGGGACATATAAAGAATACATGTACACACACACACACACACACACACACAGTGCTTAACAATTTATTAGACCACCACCACCCATTGATCCATATTTGTGTCTATCTGTTGAAATCTTGTGTTTTTTTTACACTAGCCATAACATGACCCCCGTCTTCACTTTGTCTCTCCAGCTCTTGGATTATGTTTCCACGATGATTTTCTTCTCTGACAGAAATGTGGACAGCAATTTGATCGCCTGGAATCGTGTGGTGTTACTTCACGGTAAGCCACTGTAATCTGGTTTGAAAGCTCAGCGGTTTCTGTCTTCACGGCTGTGTTTATACAGTTGTGTGTGTCCTCAGGGCCACCTGGCACAGGGAAGACGTCTCTGTGTAAAGGACTCGCCCAGAAGCTCTCCATCAGACTGTCTGACAGGTGAGACACCTTCACAAAATCCCAGAGGCATCTGCTGAGCGCCCGGTGTCGTCATTATTTGTGTGTTTCCTCTCTAAACAGGTATGCACACAGCCAGTTCGTGGAGATTAACAGCCACAGTCTCTTCTCCAAGTGGTTCTCCGAGGTACGGCTTGATCTCTGAAACGCTTCCTCAGATCCGTGTCTGAACCCTCATTAACTTCTGACTGCTTTACAGAGCGGGAAACTGGTCACAAAGATGTTTCAGAAGATCCAGGAGCTCATCGATGATAAAGACGCCCTGGTGTTTGTCCTGATCGATGAGGTTTTCTTACAACAATAATTGTTTCATTTGACTCACTCTTCATAAATGATCAGTTTTTATTAAAACAGCTTTGATTTTTATACTCTTGTTTTTTTAGTCCTCAACCATTAGTTATAATTGATAAGCAGAATAATTTGGAAATACTTTCGATATTTAGTACTAGTTTCTTTTAAAACAAATTGTATATATTTATCCTATTAAATCATTAAAACATTTCCGGAACATATTAAGCATGAAAGAGTATTTTAGATGTCTCTTTTTATTATAAATCACTAGAAAAAAAAAAGTTTTTAGAAATAAATGATATATAAATATGCAATGTTTCACCACAATTTTATAGACACGGTAGTTTTACATCACAATTGAGCACAAAAATGTATTTGGAAAATAATTTATTTCCACCCCTAAGAAAAAATAATGAAAAGTTAAGAACTTTTGCTATTTGAACATTGAAATACTGTGATAATATTATTAAAAATGCATTTGTTGTTATATGAATGAGCTTGAAAAACGGCCTAAAAATGCATAATTTTTCGGCCAATTTTTTAATGGATCCAGAAGATTATTTATTTTGAGCGTTGCATTGTTTGTACAATTAAAACAATATTCACAAATTTCTGTATATTAAAAATTGTAGTGCATTAATTTTTTTTCCATCACTAGCCATATAGAGAGAGAGAGAAAAAAAATATATATATATATATAATTATTAGATAAAACATATAATAATAATATGACAATATATAATAAAATATAAATAAAAGTAATAATAAAAATATTTGAATAAAATAAACAATAAAAATAAAACTATTTTATATATATGTTACAAAAGTTACAAAATTGTACATATTATGCAAAATAAGTAAAAAAAAATTGTGCACATTGTGCAAAATAAGTTACAAAATTTTGCATATTGTGAGTTGAGCAAGCTGCAGCACTTCCTATGTTTTAGTGGATTCAGTGAAAGTTGTGTATACGCTGTGTAGAAACATTGCAGTCTCTGCTGGATAATGAAGTGTGTTTGTCAGGTGGAGAGCCTCACAGCCGCACGCAGCGCCGCTCAAGCAGGAACAGAGCCGTCTGACGCTATCAGGGTGGTCAATTCAGTGCTGACCCAGCTCGACCAGATCAAACGGTCAGCCTCTCTTCATCTCTTCTGCAACACTCTCTCTCTTTCATCTACAAAGGCATGCATGGAATCAGAAAGACTTTACTCGATGCACGCTCCTGTTCTCATTGTGCACGATCACAGCATTTAAGGTTCATTTTGTAGTCTTTTGTTAAGCGATAATAACCTACACTTGCACTTCTTTTTATGCAAAAAATGCATGTTGAAATGCTTCGTGGGAAGTAAAAACGGGCAGTTGATAAACTCATCGTGTTTGGGTGATTCAGGCACCCGAATGTCGTGATCCTCACCACATCCAACGTCACGGAGAAGATCGATCTGGCCTTCGTGGACCGAGCTGATATAAAGCAGTACATCGGGCCCCCGAGCGCCAGCGCCATATTCCACATCTATCTGTCCTGTCTGGAGGAGCTGATGAAGGTGAGTGTGTTTGCAGTGCTCCTGAACGTCTCTGATCTTCTGCTGGACCTCACAGAGTTGATCTGAACTCTCCCTGCAGCGTCACATCATCTACCCCAGACAGCAGCTGCTGAGTTTGGAGGAACTGGGCACCATGAACTTCATGGAGAGCGACGTGACCCGTCTGAGCTTAACCCTGAGGAACCTGGCCCAGTGAGTGTTTGCTTCTCATGCATCTGAGAGTCTCTGAGAAACCATCTTCACGAGTGTCTCTGTCTGCACACAGGAGGAGCGTGGGACTCAGCGGACGAGCCTTGAGGAAAACCCCATTTCTGGCTCATGCGCTCTATGGGAAGGTGCTCGTCTTTCAATGATGTTATTTAGGATTAAAGCATGGGAAGCCACTCTAGTGCATTGCTCATTGCCGTGATGCAAGGATGACAACAACATTTATTATTAATTATAACCAGAATAAACAATTCTTCAGTAAGTAATATAGGTTATTAGATTAATTCTGTCATCACGGCTGACAAGCAAGAAATGTTGATTAATCACAGTTATGTTTAAAAGCATTGTTTAATTTAATATGCACTCATTTGCATACATTTCCAGAGCACATTATTATACATATTAGTGTTCATTTTGGAGATCATCTTTTAATACTTCCACAAAAAAAAATACTGTTGACAGACACAACATTTTTTCTTTTTTCAGATAAATTATATATAAATATATGCAATATTTTTCACCATTTTGTTG
The DNA here is from genome assembly GCF_023724105.1 of Carassius gibelio. NCBI lineage: Eukaryota > Metazoa > Chordata > Actinopteri > Cypriniformes > Cyprinidae > Carassius > Carassius gibelio. The sequence goes on from NC_068411.1 coordinate 30,502,008, forward strand.
TTGAATTCACAACATAATTCGCAGCACACAAATGTATTAAAAAAAATAATATATTTCAAGCAGTACAAATACAGTCACATGTAAGAACTGATACTGTTTGACCATTACAGAGTGTTGGGGAACGTTACTTACAATTACAATACTGCATTATTTCCTAAAAAATACATAATTGTGTTACTTAGTTGCTTTTTATGGAAAGTAATGCGTTACTTTAATTTAGCATTTTAACTTTTTGCTGTCTGGGCTGGGCTTGCTTGTTTTTAATATAAAAAAAGTTGAGTTTCTCTTCAAGAAATTGGGAAAACAAAGTAATGCATTTTTAAAAGTAACTTTGATATTTTCTTGTAAATTGAAAAATAATGTGTTAAATTACTAGTTGGAAAAAGTAATCTGATTACGCTACTAACTTTACTTGTAATGTGTTAGCCCCAGTAAAGATATTAATATTAATCTAGGCATTATCTAATGAAATATGCACGCATTTGCATGCTTTTAAAGTACACAAATCTAGTATAAAGTCAATGTATTCTGAATGCCTCACATTCATCACACCATTAATCAGAAAATACTGTCAACAGCCAAAACAACAACAGTGTAAAATGCTGCATGTGTTTTTATTCATAAAAATAAAAATATAAACCTCTAGAGAGAAAAAAAAGATATGCATTGGAATTTAAATCTACTCATAATTAAATAAATACTTAAATGTGTATTTTGGATATTTTCTTTCCTCTAGTCTGATGCAAAATCTTAAAAACTTATTAGTGCATGCAAAAGCAAGCTTGCATGTGCATCACATATCACACATAATTATTTTTCCAGCAGGAATTAATTGTGCAGTTTAGTGTGTGTTTGTTGTAATCACGTCAACTCTTCTGTCTCCAGTCCTCCGCGATGACAGTCGAGGTTTTTCTGAAAGCGATGGAGCGTGCCGTGGACAAACAGAGACAGGAACAGGCGAGTTTGGTCAACTGTGTCTGAGTGACTGACGTTCTGCTGGCGTCACAACGGTTTCTTCTTGTTTTGTTTGCTAATTCAGCGTTTCTAGTGCTAATGTTGTCCCAGAACCAACCACTGTTGTGTTATTTCATGTTAGAGAGTTTAAAACAGCATTTATCTATGAGACTCATCTGCTGGGTAACATAAGATATTCATAAGCTGAAGTTGTGGTGTCAGAAATCCATGTTTGAAATGTGCAATGTAGCAGCTGCTATTTGCATATGAACAAATTAATGTTCAGTTTTTATGTATGTATATATTTAAATCATTTAATTAAAAGCGAGAGAAAAAATCACTCCTTTTGCATCTTTTTTTTCTGACCATGTTTAATCCACTGCATTGCAACCAGTAGGTGTCATAATGGTGCTACTGCGGGAAACACAGCATGCATGAATGCACACAACGCCTCAAATACTGTAGATATTATCAGATGCACCAACACGCAGACAGCTGTTCTTAGTAATATTAGAAACTATTAGAAAAACTAACATGCATTCAGATTGGATTTGGGTTTTTCTTTAAGACTGACTGCGTTTAATATCATCATGCAAGAGGTTTGTACAAATCAGATTTTTGTATGATTTTATGTTGCTTTCTGAGCAAAGCCTGAATATATATTTTCTATGGAGTCTCAAAAAGTCTTAAATCGCCCTCCCACACAATTGAAAGCATTACAAACTTCCTAAATCATAACAGAAAGTCATGGCATTAAACATTACATGCACCGCAAAAAATGAATCCATTTTTGTTTTTTAATATCGAAATAGCCTTAAATCAGTATGCATTAACTTGAGATGCAAAATGAAGAAATTAAGTCTGATTTTCTGAGAAATAGAACATAATGGAGTGAGTTTTAATGCATAAAGCGAGAACAAATATCTGTCAATGGGAATCTACTGGCAGATATTTGTTTTGGTTTTAAACGTAAACTCACTTCATTTTAATTCACAGAAAATAAGACGACTTGTGTCATAATGCCTTTGAAGGGAATGCATCTTGATTTAAGCATCTTTAGACGTTTGCACTGAAAAACTAGACTAAAATTGCTTTTTTTTTTTTTTTTGCAGTGCAAAAGCATGATCTAAAAAGTAATTAGGATCAGTGTTGCTAATGCAATTAATTGTGTGACATTGGCGTATTTTGTTCCTGTCAGATACTGGTTGTTTTTTGTTTAAGGTATTAAACAGAAACGAAAAAGCATAAGATTGCATTCTCCCACACATGCATTCATTCAGAGTCAGCTTTCTCACATGTTGTTTGACCTTTAGTTGTTTAGAAACCAGTTTGACACCATATTTATTTAAAGCGGCCTGCTTTGTTGTGCCGTTTGGAAAGCTTCACGTTGTGAGAATTAGTTTTAAGCGAATCTCATAATCACAAAGAGCTTGTTGATGAGTCCCATCTCCCGCCGATACCTGATCAAACAGGTAAACACCTGCAGGTATCTGTATGGCATTCCTCCGATATGATGTGAGATTAAAACGTGTCAGGCTAAAGCCATAATTGCAATGTCTTCAGGCTTTTTCTCTCCCTGACAGTTTCTCGTCCAAAAACACGTAGCTGTTTGAATCTAATCAGTGGAGGAAGAAAAGTATCGTCAAAAGCCTTATTGTTGCAGTGTTTTATACCACTGCCAGTGAGTTCCTAAACAAAGCAAACATTATAACGCTGCTGAATTTCTCAACAGTTTCTGGCCTCAAGCGCTGGAATATCAACGGAGCTGCCAAAATTAATACATTAGTTGAAGAGTTAATAACATGAGACGTTTAAGGCTGTTCTGTAGGATTGAAAAGAGATACATGAGCTGTTGTTTGAAATAAAAGAATGGTTTACGCTGCTTATTGGCAAATCAGTATCGCAAATCTCTCCACTCTTTAAGTATTACAAGAGATCTTTCTCTGTGCAACCACAAAATGCTTTCATCTCTTATTTTTCTTTTTGTCTTTAATTGCATGTGATAAAATGTTTCTTTATTGACCGTTCAAGTATGAATTGAAAACTAGAGCTTGCATTTTCTGTTAAAACTGCTGACTTGCTGAAGTTAAAAGATGTATATATATAAATAAAATTACATTTTGCTTAACTTATTTAAAATTTCTAATTCGCTTTTAGCATATAACAAGCTATTTATTTTTTATTGTTTACTCTTTTTTTTTTAAGGTATGTTTTCAAAGTTGTGAATAAAACAAATTATTACAGTAAGTGTTAAAAAAATATATATTTTAGTCTTTTTTCTTAAAATTTTACATTTAAACGAATGTTAGTGTAATTGTAATTTTTTCTGTGTGAAAATGTTTTCTATACCATTTTATTCTATACCATAGATTTATAATATCGGCCTTTTAGGGATTATAGTCCTTAATTAAAAAAATATTATTTATTGGCCGATATTTAATTCTAAATAAAAACAATTTACCTTAGTTTTTAGATTGTATCAGTTTTCTGTAAATAGTATAAATATATAATATCGGCCATTTATCGGTTATTGACCATAATGTGAAAATTATTATTTATTGGCTGATATGTAATATTTAATTATGAATAAAATCTATTTAATTTAGTTTTTACAGTCTATCAATTTTAAGTAATGTCGATTTATAATATCGTCCGCTTATCGGTTGTTGACCTGTATAGTATAGATAATATATATATATATATATAATATCGGGTATCATTTACTGTTTATTAGCCTTAATGTGAAAATTTATTATTTATTTGCTGATACATATTATTTAATTATAAAATAAAACGATTTACTTTAGTTTTTAGAGTTTATCAATTTTCTTTAAGTAGTGTTTATTTATAATATCGGCCATTTATCGTTTGTTAACCTTAATATGAAAAAGATTGTTTATTTGCCGATATTTAATTATAGAAAAAAACTATTTATGTGTTTTTTGTGTATCATTTATATATATATATATATGTATATATATATATATATATATATATATATACTTTATTTTTATTAATTTTTTACAAAGATGTATAATATCGGTATCATTTATCGTTTATTAGCTTTAATGTGAAAATTATTATTGGCTGATATTTATTAATCAAAATAAAAAGTGTGACACAACTTCTCAAGTTAAGGAATGGAGTGCATTGAATGATAAAAGTGTTTCTGTCTGACAGGTTCTTGAGAAAAGAGATGAATGACATCAGCTGAAACTGAAAGTCATTACAGTCTGATGAAATATTATAATGGCGTTTTGTAAACAGACGAGACTCACAACAGCAGAAGTGTTTTTTGTAGACCTCTGACCCCTTTCTAAATCCCTGAGTTCAGGTCTGGTGTAATAACAGAGGTTCAGGTGAGCTTTCATCATGTGGGCGATTATGATTACAGTTTAGGCTACTTGTTACGTTGTTTCTTTCTGCTCCAAGTCAAAATCTCTATTTTGTACTGTAGATGTTGCCCAGATCCCCTCTTCAATGTAAGAAAAGATTTTAAAAAATTATGATTTATTTAAAAAGAAAAGAAAGTTGAGGTACTTGGGTTTAATAGGAACACACTTGACCCCACATTGACCCCCACATTTGTTTAGACACATTTGCTGCATCTTTTTTCTTCACGACACCACTTTTCTTCAACATTTTGCTTGTGTTTTGCTCATTCAATTTCATTTATTTATTCATTGAATTGATTTTTTTTCTTTATTCATTTATTTGTTCGTTCATTATTATTTTTTTCATTTATGCAATTTAACTTTATTCCATTATTTAAATTTTTCTATTCATTCTATATTTTTTATTTTGTTTATTTATTAATTTAATCACTTGTATTTCATTCTACTTTTTGGGTTCATTTCATTCATTCATTTATTCATTCATTCATTTGATTTATTTTTAGTTTTCTTTATTCATTTATTTGCTCATTCATTATTTATTTTTAATTTCATTCATGCAATTTCACGTTATTCTATTATTTTTATTTTTATATTTTACTCAAAAATATTACTCATATTTTTATTTTACTTTTTGTTTTTATTTACTTAATCATTTATTCATTCAATCATTTAGTTGTATTTATTTTATTACACTTAATCTATTTGCATCTATGCGATACTATTTAACTTATATTAAAAAAAAAACACATCAAACTTTACAGCTGTATTCTAATCCATGCATCATTCACTTGATATATAGATTGAACATTTTATTTTATAGTAGGCTATTTTCAGATTTATGGAGTTATAAAAATATCAACAAAATGAAAGGAGTTTTGAACCTGGCTTTATCCAGTGTTCATATTTCAGGTCAGGACATGGTTCAAATTAGTGCATATTTCTACCTCATTTGCATACTTAAACATGATATTTCAGAAAAACTGTCTTGACTTGATGCACTTCGATGAAGTGTGCTGTTATCTGGACGTGTCCTGTAGGGGGCAGCAGTGGGGCTGCAGGGGGCCGGACTCAACTGAACTGAAGGGTTCTCCTGCACTTCACTTCACTTCACATGTTCATCTGCACACGCACACACACGCTTTTCAAGACTCACCGTGATCGTGTCTCTCGTGTGTTTCTGCAATCTGAAGGATTTGCCTTTTTCATTCCTCTGAATATATATGGATATAATGTTCAACTGGGACCGAGAGATGCACAAGTCCTCTTAACCACAGCAGTGATACAATGGGGAAACTTCAGTCGAAACATGGTGAGTTACCGCTCTATGCGTATGTTTACTGCTGATTATTGAGTTAAAGGAACTTTTCCGGATTTGAGTCTGTTCTACAATTTAAATATAGCTTTCTATAGCTTTTTTAAATAGCTTTTTTTGTTATTAGGCAAGCATATTATTATTTGTTAGCCTCTGAGATTAGAAATCTCATTAGTTTAAGATTTGTGCATCGTGAAAGTAGCTTCGTCAAAATTTCTCTTGGGGTCTTGTATGAAGGTAATGATCAGAACATCAATTAAGCATAGCCATAATAATCAGAAAACCATCCACTTATATATCATTTGGACACATATTTCGCCAATCCTATGAATGCATGCTTTTGATGCATAACTATGTTATGAATAATACTTCGATTTTGTCTTTGTCATTGGGATGCAGCTTGCAAACGTCGGGAAAATCCTGAGGGTGAGTTTTACATTCGTCACAGTTTTGAGTCCGTCTATTTTTGTTATGCATTAACTATTTATGGCTTGAATGTTGCAGAACATTTCCTAATGCTTTTTCAATCCACCTTCAGGGGACAGTTTTGTTGCGAACAGCATTACTTCTAGAAGAGGAGTTGACGAAGGCGAAAGATATGACACCGGTCTGAAAGATTATAAGGTAAGAAATGCTTGTTTTTGTGCATTTGCTGATTTAAGGCTGCTCTGTATAGCTCAAAATTCAGTTTAATGGTGCATAAAAGCCAGATTAAAAGATGCCTGCTCTGGCAGCCTCCAGTATCAAAGTATACATCTGTGATTGCTGTGTAAATGCATTTATGTAAAGACGCTTAAATATGACTTTAGATGCGTTTCTGAGCAATACATCAGCATCTATCTTCTAAAGCAGCATCCTAACTGAAGTCGAACACAATATCTGACCATTCTACATCCTAAAAACACTTATGCATTAGAAAATATAATGAGCTTATATTGATTTTTCAATTCCAAGAATCAATCTATGCTGTTTTTCAGTTGATGCATGAGAAAAACCTCATGAAACATTATTTGTAATGCGTCACATGCAATAATCCTTGTGCTTTGTTACTTTTGATGTGAAACAAAGCCCCAGCTTTCAAATTCTGTCTATTTTATCATGACATTCAAACATTAAACAATGATCATCTCTTGCTCTTTACTACTAGTTACAGCACAAAATAAACACGAATGAACATCAGAGGGTGTTAAAAGAAACAGAAACTGAAATGAAGCATCAATTAAACAGTGTTTTAACTGCAGAAAGACATCAGTAACACAGCTTGTTAACAACGGCATGTAAGAAATGCCATTCAGTGACCATAAATGCAATAGTTAGCTAGAAAAATAAATTCTAGATGGAAGCATTTTGCTAAATATATGCACTATACGAGTTTAACTTAATGTGTTCTTCAATATCAAATTCAGGTTTGAATAAATTCATCATAAACATCCAAATAATTATACCATTAAAAAGTAATTATAAAAAATATTTTTAGTATTAAATTTTCTTTACGTGCAATTTTTCTTTTTAATGTTTGGCTACAAATATAATAAATATATATTGATTATATGAATATGTTAAAATATAATGCATTTTAATTATAAAAAATGTTATTCACATTTTTATTTGTTTGTTTACAAATCACTTTAAGCTAGTAATGTACCATCTGACAGGGTTTATTGTGTTGTTAGCAGAGAGTGATATTTTGTCACTCATTTGCCTTTATATTAAAATCAGATCGAATCACAAGCTTGTGAATCAAACTCAGATTGACTCATGAAATGTGTCTCAAGTTTGCTTGCTGACAAGACGTGCATGCAATGCTGCCTTAAAATTATTTGGCATCTCTGAGACTGGATTTGCAATGCTTTTATAAAAGCGACCCATGAAACGCGTCTCAGAAAGCACTACTCAGCTGAATCTTGGAGGAATCGCTCAAGAGCCCAGACGGGAGCTGCACCACAGAAGGAACAACTTGCGGTGAGCCCCGCTGCCAAAGACCACATTCCCACTCCCGAGAAATCATCATTAGAGCGACTGAAACAAACAGACAGGAGTGTGCTTTCTCAGAGCCGTGCAGCGACACGCTGCTGTTGTTTTTGTCGTGTTTGGCCAAACTGATGGGTCCCTACAGGACTGTGACATCATCAGCGGACGTTGTGTGATTGACAGCTGCATTAACTAACAGCTGAGATTATACAGTGACTTATAGGAGATTGACCAGGAGTTTTGTCTCATTCTCTGACCACACAATGCGTCTGTTTTCTGGCATTTGTCATAACCTGAGACTGTTTGACAGCCCTAACCTCAGTGATTAACAACAGCAAAGAATAACATGCCCCATGGCATACGTGTGCCAGTAATTCTGTTCACACCGTACATTTGAATATTGCAGTGATTTTAATGCACTTTTTCTGCACGTGTTCAGACAGAGATTTATCAGTGCATCTTAAGTAATAAAAACGCTTTTTTGAATCATTTCTGTTCAAAGAATCAATTAAAATGCATATTTAAAAAAAGATCTCTGATTTGATCCATTCAAATTAAAGACATTAACAAAAGTGAATCAAACCAATTCTATCAAGTTTGTTCGAATCATTTTGAACATGGACCGGAATTCACAGGAATCAACCAAATTGATTCACTTTAACAAGTTTGATTCATTTCTGTGTATGGGTTCAAAGTTTAAAGAATCAAATCAAAATACGATAACAGAAATCTTTTATTCATTGAAATGTACAGAAATGAAGCAAACGGACACTAAGTAGTTTGTTTGATTCATTTGTGTCTACTATAGGTTCAAGCTGTCAAGATTCACTTCAAAACACAAAAACTGATTCATTAAAATTGACAGAAAGTATTCAAACCAACTTGATCCAATCCACATAAATGTTCTGAAGAAACTTGTTGAACAATCAATTAAAAAGTCAATCTTAAAAAGATATCTCTGAACCGATTCATTTAAATGGTCAGAAATACACAGGACTGAATCAAACCAACTCGAATCATTTGTGTGGATGGAGTCAAACTGTCCGTTTTAAAGATTCAATTCAAAATTCGATCTCAGAAATCTCAGAACTGATTCAAAGAAATGATCAGAAATGAATCATACAGACTCCGACTTCAATTAGTCTCACCTGTGCATGGTTTTGCGTCATTTCGATTATTCTCACGCTGAAGGACGTCATAATCACAAACTGATAACTGATAGAAAGCCTTAGAAAAGTCCCTCCCGTCACGAATGGGAAAGATATTTGGGAAAAGCACCGGGACAAGTTTTGGCTCTGGTTTGTGTTTTTTCAGTCGACAAGAACCTGAAAGACTCTTTGAAACTTCTGATTTGGTGATAAGACGCGTTTAGGTTGTTTATTTAGGGTGGATGAAGTGAAAGAGGCACTTTCAGACTCCAGCTTTTGATGTGAGTCCATCTGAGGTCAGCGTTTGGTTGATGTTAAACTCTGGTTAGGACTGAACCATTAAGATTTGTTGCATAACACGTTGCAGTTTAGATCGATTTCTTGTGATGCCATATATATCGCTTTTGGAATTGCATTGCAAATTAATCTGTGAATATTTATGAAAATGCATGTGCACTACAATGCGACAAGGCGCTTAGGTTTGACACAGAATGATTTATACAATTCTGTAATGATTTTAACGCACTTTTTACATGCATTTTGTTCGAAAAGAGATGTTATAATAGTATCTCATTTAACACACTGTTTGATTTATGGTTCAGTTGATTCATTTAATTGAATCAGTTCAAAGTTCAACCTCTCAATTGCATCTTTGAAATGGACAGAAATTAATCGAATCGATTCTTAATGAGAAAGGTTCAAATATTCAACCGTGAGTCACTTGATTGAACTAGTCCTGTTGTAGTTAATATCCCAACAAGATTTCTCATATTGTGTGCATTTATGTCTAAGCAAAGAGAAGAAATGCATGTGTGCATCTGAATGAGGCTTGTGAATAATGCCGCTGTCTAATCTGCTCTTTGTGCTTTTGAAAACATAGTGATCACAGGTTTGTTATTCTGCAGTAAACAGAATCCTTGTTAGCAATGTGTTTGATGAATAAATGAATGATGCATGTAAAGAAAGAGAGAAAAAAAACATTGGTGTTTCCACAAAGTTTCCCTCTTTCCACAAATCATTTCATTTGAATGTTCACTGCATGCATTTATTTAAAGAACTTTGTTAAAAAGAGACGATGTTAGAGTTGGAATGAGCTTAAAGCGCTTAATACGGACTTTACTCAGAACATTCCTTGAAGTTAATGGAAAAGAGGGAATGTGTCCAGTAATTGTGTCTGGCCGGCTTTTAAAGTCAGCTTTAGGATTTGGGAGGCAGGTGAAATCTTGATGGCCAGAGATTAGGAAGAGGGCCACGTCCTCCTTCAGCCCATTGTCAGGGTCCTTTACTTCAAAGCGCGGAGCTGGGATTATTAAAGCTCTCCGATAGAGCCACAGAGACAGACGAGTGAGTTTCCCAGGGTTTCCTGGTGTGGAGATCCCGAGTATTAACACGGAAAGCCATTTGTGTTCAGTGAGCAATAATGAGCTCATAATGCTGTCTGAAATTTTCTTTTAAAATTAGCATTTATATCTGGTTCCTGTATTTATGTTTAGTTATTTCCCTTTAATTGTATAGAAAAGTACCTATACATTGCCATTAGATTAAAATAACTGAACCTAAATATATAGGACCCTTATAAAAATGTTAATTTTAGATGAATATTTCAGATATATAAATATATTATGTATAATTTTTTTTTCTAGTCACAACATTTTTAATTTTTCACTTTTCGTATTTAGCTCTAAAATAATGTAAACTGAAACTAAAAAATTTGTTAATTAACAGAAAAAAAATTAACTGAAAAATATATTTAAATTAAATTAAATTATAATATTACTAAATTATAAATAATAAAATCATATATATATATATATTACTAAATTATAAATAATACAATTATATATATATATATATATAATATTTATATATATATAAATATATTATTTATAATTTAGTAATATATATATATATATATATATATATATATTACTAAATTATAAATAATAAAATTATATATACATATATATATATATATATATATATATATATATATATATATATATATATATATATATATTACTAAATTATAAATAATAAAATTATATATATATATATATATATATATATATATATATATATATATATATATATATATATATATATATATATATATATATAAAATTAAACTAAATAAAACTAAAATCATTAAAAAAATAATTTTGATCATTTCTAAGGCAGTTTTCTCATTTTTGTTTTATTTTAAGTGCTTCACAGTACTTAGTTTAAGTTTTATAGCTAAAACTAAATGAACTAAAACTACCATATAAAAACATTTATTAAAACAAATAAATATTTAAAATATTATTTTAGCTAGATGCCAAGACAATATAAAATAACTATAAAATAACCAAACTAAAAACTTTTTCTCTGCATAACATCTATTTAGCTGCAAAAATGATAAAAAAATAATGTAATGCACCTTCTGACGCCATGATAGTTTTGTATGAAGAAATCTATTTTATTTTAAAGCTTTTTGCCAGAATTTGTTCCTGTTCCTCACATAAAGATATCATATAACTTCAGAAAAATAGTGGATATGAATCATCTACTTTATGCTCTTTTCTGTCCTTTTTAGAGTCACTATTGTGTGGAAAATGACTAATAAAAATGACATCTTTCATGTTGCATATGGGCTTGGAACGACCTGACATATTTTCGTGGTTCTTGTACTCCTCCTGAAAGTTTTGCACGTCAGATTAAAGCACGTTGAGTGAAAGGAGCTGCTCATGTGGGGTAATTATGGACTTGGACACACAGATGATTGTTGGCTGATCAAAGACGTTCCCTGAAAAAACACAGCCTTTGGTTTCTGTTCCTGAAGGAGACAGCGATAGGGAAAGAATGAGTTGGCTGGTTTTGAGAGAGGCCAGATTGACGGATCATTGCAGGTGTTCGGCTCTTACCTGAATAAACACTTGGCACCGTGCTAAGACAGATCTCCAGAGGTGAGATCAAAATGACCAGTCCAAATGAGCAGCCAAAATAGCAGCAATGTTGTTGGAAAGCCAGACAAGAGGCTTCTCTGTGAAAAACCGGCACGGAAAGCTCTGAGGTGGACTAGCCGTATAAAGACTAGCCGTTCTTAAAGAGCTCCAACACTGGAAACATCAACAGTCTGCCGCACACTGACCACTTCTTCAGTCCAATAATGACACAAGCGTTCCACCTTTATACGCCCCTCTCCTCTTAAATGTTCCCAGCCACTGATGCAAGCGAAGTAGGAACAATCCGATAGAAATGGAGCGGGGAAACATTACAGAAATGGGCTATAACACAGGAAGTTCAGCTGGAATTTGATTTGGAAGTAAATTCAGTTTCCTGCCTAAGAAATTTGACAGAAGAGTTTCAGAAAGGAAATCAGAAAGGCAAATTTTAGTATTTTCTGGTAAAAGATATTGCAATTTTTAAATAAGTCAATTTTTAAATAATTTTCTAATTGTTTTTAATTTTTTGTTATTATTGTTCTTCATTATTATTTCACTTTGAATTACCGATGTGTACGAAATGTGCTATATAAATAAACTTGCCTTGCCTGATTAATGCAATAATTAATTTATAATAACAAATAATTCATAATTAAAGATGCAATTTTATTTAAATGAAATTATGAACAGTAAATCGTAATATAAATTATAAATGAAGTTTATAAATGAAGATATGTATTGTATATAATTATATAGATGTCAATAATTAATGTTAACAATTATATATAAAATATACGTATCATTATATACAATAATAAAGTCATTTTTAATTAATTTATAATAATTTTTTTAATTAAAGATTCATTTTTAAAATCCAAGTATGTATTGTAAACCGTTGTTTAAGATCTAAATTAAATATATAATTATATATAATAATTTAATTAATTTATAATAATTACAAATTATGTGCACAATGGCTTCAAAATTCAAGTTTAAACTATGAATGAAAGCAATTTATATTGAACTAAATGTTTAATCTCTTTATGTGATTTTAAACTGTAGTAAATAGTAATATAAATTATAAATAATATTTAAGTTATTAAATGTCATTATTTATAACAATTGTAAGTATTTGACTGGTGCAGTTTTTATGATGAAGATATGAAACTGTATAAATAATTAGATTATAATTTATAATTGAAAATGAAATGTTATATCAATTAAATTGTGAAATAAATGTTTATAGTGATTAAATAGATAAATTATGAAAATTAATAATTCATATTTTTTTATATGTGTAAGTAGTTATGCATACTTAATAGATTTAATATTAATATACTTTTTTTAAAATATGTGTATATATATATGCATATTCTTTTTTATATTATTTACATCATTTTTGTAATATATCTCATATGTTGTGTGCTTTACATCGAGCTTTAATCGAGACTTAATTGAAATTTGCAAAGTGGCTGTAATTGTTAACACCAACTATTTGGATCTCTCCTAGCTCTTAAAGTTGTTTGCTTTGTCCATTTTTAACCATTGGCCAAGCTAAGCTCCTAAAATATAATGTTTATTTCATAAAACATGGGGAGGGTGACATGATCCGTCAGATTTAATAAGCCCTGATGCATGACGTCAGTCTTGATCGTAAATATGCTGATGTTTCTTCAAAGTGGACTCGTTCTGTAATCTCATGTTTACTTTGAGAAATCAGATTTTCTCACCTCGACAGAGCTGTGTATATTCTTGTTTTAGTTGGGTTTGTTCGCTTCGAGTCAGCGGTGTTTGCTTTGGCAGCGTGTGGTGAATATCTGATCGGTTTAAGAGCGTCACATTCAATGACATCTTTCTCCTTCTGATTTTCTTTTCTTCCATTGTCTTGATGGAGCTGAATTGCACTATTGGCTCAAATTGGCGCCTTTGTTTAATAGCCGACATTCTCCTGGTTGAAACTGCTGTGGTGGTTTCGAGGAAAACGAAGTCGGTGTTCGGGGTTGTGAGACGACTTGGGTTTGTGTTTTGACGTCGGCGAGCCGTGAGCCTTCATCTGTGAATGGGAAGCATGTGGCGTCGGTCCAGAACAGCGGGCTCTTTCAGCGTGGCCCCTGCAGACATCTGTTTCTGGTTTGTACAGCAGAAATCCTCGAGCTCGCTGTGGGGCGATCAGGACCTGTTTTTCTGAAGGCTTTGAGGTGGTGGGGTGCGATGAAGGGGGAACAGCGAGTGTTCAGTAGGTTTTGTTCTCTTTTCCTTTATTCCACATTGGTGATCTTTAAAAAATGCGTAGAAAGATCCTTGCAGTAGATTGCTAGATACAAACTGACAATTGCTAGATATAAACCTGTAAAAAAAATTTTTAATTTAAATTTTTTTTTTTTTCACAACAAATATTTGAAAATATAAACTCAGAAATGCAAGATAAACTCAGAAGAATGAGATATACAGGTGAACTGGTGAGTTTTGTGTTAAATGTGAGCCGAAATCATCACAATTAAAAGAAGCAAAGACTTGAACTACTTCAGTCTGTGTGCGTTGAATTTATTTAATACATGAGTTTCACAACTTGAGTTGAATTACTGAAATAAATGAACTTTTTCTCGACATTGTCATTTATTGAGAAGCACCTGTAAAGTCAGAATTGAGAAATAAAAAATTAGAATTAGGAGATATAATCTCAAAATTGAAAGATAAATGTAGTATTGAGAAATATAAAGTCAAAGTTATGAGATATGAAGTTGAAATTGCAAGATAAACTCAAAATGTTGAGATATGATGTCAAAAGTATGAGATATAAACTCAGAATTATGAGATATAAAGTTAGAATTTTGTGATATAATCTCAGATTTGCAAGAAACTCAGAATTGAGAGATATAAAGTCAGAGTTATGAGATATAAAGTCAGAATTGCAAGATAAACTCAGAACTGTGAAATATATTAGAACTGCGAGATATAAATTCAGTATTATGAGATATAAAGTCAGAGTTGTGAGATAAATGCAGTATTGAGAGATATAAATGTCAAAGTCATAAGATATAAAGTCAGAATTGAGAGATATAAAGTCAAAGTTAGAAGATATAAACTCAGAATGATAGGATATTAAGTCAGAATTATGAGATATAAACTCAGAATTGAAAGATAAACGCAGTTTTGAAGGATGTAAAGTCAAAGTTATGAGACATAAAGTCAGAATGGAGAGATATACAGACATAAGTATGATATATAAAATCAGATTTGGGAGATATAAAGTCAGTATTGAAAAATAAACTCATAACTATGAAATATATTAGAACTGTGAGATATAACATCAGTATTATGAGATATAAAATCAGAGTTGTGAGATAAACTCAGAACTGCGAGAAACTCAACATAATGAGATATAAAGTCAGAATTATGAGATATAAAGTTAGAATTATGAGATATAAAGTCAGAATTATGAGATATAAAGTCAGAATTATGAGATATAAAGTTAGAATTATGAGATATAAAGTCAGAATTATGAGATATAAAGTTAGAATTATGAGCTATAAAGTCAGAATTATGAGATATAAAGTTAGAATTATGAGATATAAAGTCAGAATTGTGAGAAACTCAGAACTGCGAGAAACTCAACATTATGAGATATAAAGTCAGAATTATGAGATATAAAGTCAGAATTATGAGATATAAAGTTAGAATTATGAGATATAAAGTCAGAATTATGAGATATAAAGTTAGAATTATGAGATATAAAGTCAGAGTTGTGAGATAAACTCAGAACTGCGAGAAACTCAACATAATGAGATATAAAGTCAGAATTATGAGATATAAAGTCAGAGTTGTGAGATAAACTCAGAACTGCGAGAAACTCAACATAATGAGATATAAAGTCAGAATTATGAGATATAAAGTTAGAATTATGAGATATAAAGTTTTGAGAGATATAAAGTCAGAATTATGAGATATAAAATTTTGAGAGATATGAAGTCAGAATTGGGAGATATAAAGTCAGAATTATGAAATATAAAGTTTTGAGAGATATAAAGTCAGAATTATGAGATATAAAGTCAGAATTATGAGATATAAAGTTTTGATAGATATAAAGTCTGAATTATGAGATATAAAGTCAGAATTATGAGATATAAAGTCAGAATTATGAGATATAAAGTTTTGATAGATATAAAGTCAGAATTATGAGATATAAAGTCAGAATTATGAGATATAAAGTTTTGATAGATATAAAGTCAGAATTATGAGATATAAAGTCAGAATTATGAGATATAAAATTTTGAGAGATATGAAGTCAGAATTGGGAGATATAAAGTCAGAATTATGAAATATAAAGTTTTGAGAGATATAAAGTCAGAATTATGAGATATAAAGTCAGAATTATGAGATATAAAGTCAGAATTATGAGATATAAAGTTTTGATAGATATAAAGTCAGAATTATGAGATATAAAGTTAGAATTATGAGATATAAAGTCAGAATTATGAGATATAAAGTTAGAATTATGAGATATAAAGTCAGAATTATGAGATATAAAGTCAGAATTATGAGATATAAAGTCAGAATTGCGAGATATAAAGTAAGAGTTGTGAGATATAAAATCAGAACTGTTAAATTCAGAACTACGATATATGAGTATTACAAGTTTATATGTCATAATTCTGCCTTGATTAACAAAGGACACAGATTATTTGGAGAATATATGGGTCATGATGCCATTATAATAATATTTTTTGCACAATACTTACATACTGAATTGTGATCGATCATCTTTCTTATATCTGTTTGCATAGTGAATTTGATTAGTTGCTAAATTAGATCCACAACTGCATGATGACTGGGTTTTTAGCACATTTTAAAAGGCGTAAAATGTCTTCAAAATTCTATTTTAAGGTATGAATGAAAGTAATTTATATAGAACAAAATGTTATAGTCTCTTTAAATGATCTTAAACATTATTTTACTGTGCATATCTATATTCTCATAGCATTTATATTGTTAGAAAAACACAACTGACTATGCAACTAAACCTTTTGTGACTCAGCAGCATGCAAATATTATGATTGCATCATCATTCTATAAAACATGTTGTTTATTTAATAATAAGAGAACATTAGACATAATCTTTCTTATTAATGTGCAGTCTGCCATTGATACTCATGTTATTTATTTGTGTTTGAGCATCAGAAGTGTTTTTCCCCACTTCCTCCTCTCACTTTTCATGGCCAGTGTTTCATGGAAAAAGACATTTGAACACTGCAGGCGGATTGCATGTTTATTTATTTGAGGATATTTATGCTGGGAAAGGCGCTTTGAAGAAGGTGTTTGCTTACGTTCCTCCGGTTCCTTGTCTAAGCACTCTTTCCGAGCGGGTTGAGGGTTCAAGGCTTCAAAGACGCTGAGGTGCCATCAGGAGATGACTGTTTGATCTCCTCCAGACGCCACCGATGTTGCCTTTTCCTCATTCCATGCTTCTGACGTGCAATTATTCACAATTAGGCAATTTCAGGTGTTTAAAGTCAACAAAGTCAGAATTGACAGAATTGTGCTTTTAGATTCTTGGTCTTATTGTGAAGTGTGAACTATTGCACATTTTCTATTTCACAGAGTTCACGAATGCTATGTTTTTGAAAATGTTTTATTGGGTTGTGTTTGGCATTCTGTGTTGACTTTAAAGGAATAGATCACACACAAATGAACTTTTGCTGAAAATTTACTTTGAGTAAATTGAGTTTTTCCAGATTTGGAGAAATGTAGCATTGCGTCAGTGTCTCATCAATGGATGCTCTGCAGTGAATGGGTGCCATCAGAATGAGAGTCCAAACATCACAATAATCCACAGCACTCCAGTCCATCAGAAGACAAGCTGCATGTTTGGAAGAAATAAATCCATTAAGAAATGTTTAGAACTGTGTTGGCTTGTAAACAGTGCAGATTTCTCTCCTGATTCAGATCAGACCTATTTTTCACTGTAGGAAGTGTTAATGTAGACTCATTTTTGTGTTAAAAACGTCTTAATGCTGGATTTGTTTCAGCTTTTGTCTTCTCCAGATGTTCACTGATGGACTGGAGTGCTGTGGATTATTGTGATGTTTTTATCAGACTCTCATTCTGACGGCACCCATTCACTGCAGACTATCCACTGATGAGACACTGATGCAATGCTACATTTCTACAAATCTGATGAAGAAACAAACTCATCCTAATCTCGTATTGCCTGAGGATGAGCACATTTTCAGCAGTAAGAACTGCTGCAGTAAAAACTACTCTCTATACATTGTTTACAGTTTATCTATACTTTTTATGTGCAATATTACAATCACTTCTTATGCAAAGTCTCACTTTGCATCTCGTGCAACTCATGCATTCGTGCACACAAACTAATGAGGACTTGCATCATATTAGTGCACCTCAAAAAGGATGATTTTCAATCACTGCTCCAATAATAAACAGGCTTTAGATTATTTAAGTGCTTTAAGTCATCCAGAACTCTGGCCTGGTTGTTACTGTGCTATTATCTCCTGTTGTAATCGATGCCGATGGAGCTTAACTCCTGCTGAACCCGGAAAGCACTTCAATAATGTTTTAAGACTCTGAGATCTGTTCAGCAAAGCATGTGGTGTAAACAGGCGTGATGTGAGACGCTGTGCAGTGTTTAAAGCGCAGAACGAGTGAATGGAAATGGAGCGTTTGCGGTGGATGTTATGGCAGGCGTTTACTTTGCGTCGCTTTCAGAGAAGGAAAGAAAATACCTGAGGCTGGTGACTGTTTCTGGCCACGTCTGCGTTTGATCTCGTGCAGCTCTCGGCCAACACAAACAGCAGGAGAGTTTTAAGGTATGTTTCCATATAAACCGCTGGAGAAAGCTTCTCTCAAATGGACCTTTTGCAAGCCTTGGTGCAGTCAAGGGAGTATTTGATTTATTTATCTTGTACTGTGCTTGTTGTTAAGTGGATCCCTGCGTCTCAATAGTTTCATGACAAGGCTTTTGGAAAAACTTTGCATGTAAAGTAAAAATGTTTGTTAGGAGCAAACATTTCTTTTTTGTAAGAGGATGTTCTTAGAAACAATGGGTTGCATTCAAACAAGTTATTTTTGTATATAGTGCATCAAATTAAATACTTGAAAGGTGTTTCATCCCATTTTCTCAGTTTTTATTTGAAACTTGAACTCGAATGATGAGGTTCTGACCCTTGGGCTCATGATCTGACCACTGGACTCTAAACGTGTGTCTTTCAGACGTTTGCTCATGTAATAACGCCTCAGAGAGATTCCTTTTGTGAAAGCCTCAGAAACCTCATGCTTTCTCCACATTCCCCCAGACAGACACCCTAAACCCAGCTTCCTGTCTGAGCGCTAAACAAACACCCAACGCCACCACTCTTGTGCGTTTCACACAACGCACCTCTTTGCAGAGTAGTGTTCCCTCTAGATGTGTTCTAGTTTAGACTTAGTCCTGTGTCTGATGGCCTTTATAGTTTTTGTCATATTTAGTGTGTGTGTGTGTGTGTGTGTGTGTGCGTGTCTCTGTGTCTCTGTGTGTGTGTGTCTGTGTGTGTGTGTGTGTGTCTCTGTGTCTCTGTGTCTCTGTGTGTGTGTGTGTGTGTGTGTGTGTGTGTTCTGTGTCTCTGTGTGTGTCTGTGTGTGTGTGTGTGTGTGTGTGTGTGTGTGTGTGTGTCTCTGTGTGTGTGTCTCTGTGTGTGTCTGTGTGTGTGTGTGTGTGTGTGTCTCTGTGTCTCTGTGTGTGTGTGTGTGTGTGTGTGTCTCTGTGTCTCTGTGTGTGTGTGTGTATGTGTGTGTGTGTTTATATATTTAAAATGGTTCAAAGACATAAAGATGTCCACATGTCATTCAGTGTAATGCAAGATTTATCCAAAAATTCTAACAACATTATTATTCTGACGTGTGCATATTAAAATATATAAAATAATTAGAGAGCATATTAAATTTGATTGTGTTTAAAATGATTGAAACATTATTACTTACAAACGGCAAATCCTGTGATAATGGTAAATAAAAAATAATAATAATTACAGCTAATTATATACTATAGTATTTGGGGTGAAAGTAATTATACTTTTAATATGTTATTAATTGATTTTTGTTGTAAATATGCTATAAAATATGCGATATGTAAGATTGTTACACTGAATGACATTTTTCTGTAAATCAGTGAAAAATAATTATATTTATTTTTGCTCAGAAAAACTAAATTAGTAGCATTACACTTATTTTTTATGCTTAAACACTTTTTCGTTTTTGACCCATATATATAAAATGCTAAGAATTTTTTTTTTTTTTTTTTTTTTTTTTTATATATATATTCAGTTTTATTAATTTTTTTTACTACATTTACTGGAAAAAATAAATGAATAAGTTAAATATATAAACACACTCTAATACATATAGGATTATATATGTACTACACGTTTTACACATGTTTTTTGATGTGCATAGAGGAATTTATTTGTGTATTTATTTTTTTTATTTATATTTTATTGAAGAAAACATGGATTTAGATAATTAATTTTTTAGACATTTTCTATAATAAATCATATATATTATATTTGTCATGGCATGTTGTTGTAACATCATCGCATGATGAAGGACTAAATGTGAATAGTCTTTAATTTCAACTAATCTACATCAACTCACATAATCCATTTAATAAACATCAATCCAGGACAGAAACTGAAGACTTATAAAGACGGCAAAAGGAGATGATTTTTTGTTTGCATCAAGGTATTTATTTTCATTGCAGTTTATGCACATAATAGTCAATTAAGCATGTGGTTTTTATGCACATTTTTAGAATTCATGCAAATCTTCGCATTTCCATCCAGCATTTTATTTGTGCAAAATCTCAAACTCCATCAAAAAGAAATAAGTGGATGGAAGCACAGTTATTCAGAAAGTCTGTGTGATTGAGAAACAGCGGTGTGACGTCAGAAGAGCAGGAGTGAATGGAAGCAGATGTTCCTCCCCGCTCTGGACCTCCTGCTCACACATGTGTAGCTATCGCTATTATTCAAGCCATAAAACTACACGGCCACATCTGAAAGTGGTTAGCTGTCGAAACACAAAGGGTTGGGGCTGCAGTCGGAGCAGAATTCCTCTCGGATCGGGAATAGCTGCGAATGGGCTTTTGTTAGTTGGACGCGCCGCTCCATCTAAAGCCACTTCCAGATGTGGCTCTGCTGCAGGAATCTAATCTTTAAATCATTATCTTTCACGAGGCACTTTGGGGTTGATGCCGTCCCACGTTTGAAGAGAAGCGCTCGGGTTGGTCTTTGAAATCAAGGCTCCAACAAAATGTGATCTGACTGTTTCTGAAGCACAGACACAGTAAATAAAGCGGTGCTGCTATCTTTGAGAAATAAGATTGATTTCAGTCAGTCAGTGTGTTTGGTGTTTTGATTCACTAATTGTATGTGTATGTATATATATAGGTACAGCACAGATCAAAAGTTTGGAAACATTACTATTGTTAATGTTTTTGAAAGAAGTTTCTTCTGCTCGTCAAGCCTGCATTTATTTGATCAAAAATACAGAAAAAACAGTAATATTGTGAAATATTTTTACAATTTAAAATAATAGTTTTTAAATGTATTATACTTTAAATGATCATTTATTTCTGTGATGCAAAGCTGAATTTTTCGGATCATTATCACATGATCCTTTAGAAATCATTCTAATGTGATGATTCATGATCAAAGCAGGAAACAGTTCTGCCGCTTAATATTTGTTCAGAACATGTGATACTTTTTTAGGATACTTTGATGAATAAAAAGTAAAAAAAAAAAAAAAAAAAAGCTATGTTTTTAAAATATAAATATTTTGTAATAACAATATACACTACTGGTCAGTAATTTACTTTTTTCTTTCTTTTGTTATAAATAAATTCAATACTTTTATTCAGCAAGGATGTGTTAAATTGATAAAAAGTGATAGTAAAGAAAATATATTATTAGAATATATTTATTTATTTTGAATAAATGCAGTTCTTTTTAAGCTTTTATTGATCAAATATATTAGCAGAACTGTTTCCAACACTCATAATAAATCAGAATATTAGAATAATTTCTAAATGATCATGTGATCGACTGATGTTACATGTGACACTGAAGCTGGAGGAATGATGCTGAAAATTCAGCTTTGTATCACAGGAATAAATTATTTATTTAAGTATATTCAAATAGAAACCTATTATTTTAGGTTGTAATAATATTTCACAATATTACTGTTTTTTCTGTATTTTTGATCAAATAAATGCAGGCTTGATGAGCAGAAGAAACTTCTTTCAAAAACATTAAAAATAGTAATGTTTCCAAACTTTTGGTCTGTACTGTATGTATATAAATGGGCACTGTTTCAGAGGCGATGCGTGGTAAACTTGTTCAGTTTGCAGACGTAGTTGTAGGAGTTTTTCAGGATGCATTGGACGGTTTCTCCAGCTCTTGTAGCACAGCTCTTCTCCTGTATGTTGATACGGGTCTGGCTGATGGTATCTGTATCTCTGAACTCTTCACCCCGTGCTCATTCCTCAGCTTTACATGTTCGGGAGATGCTCAGTCTTCCTGTTTCTCCTCAAACGTCACGTCATTTCACTGGAGCTCATTGTTTAGGTGCCAGCTCTACCAAGTGGTGTCCTAGAACGTCTTCAGGTGAAGTGTGCAGTTGTGTAGTTTGCATATTTTGTATTTTATTTTCATCACATAAAAAAAAAAAAGAAAAAAAGAAAAAGAAAAAAAAAATATATATATATATATATATATATATATATATATATAAATATATATATATATAATACTAATAATATAATTATTTATTTAATAATATATAAATAATACTAATAATATAATAACAATATAAATTAATGTACTAAAAATATAATAATAGTTAAATTATATAGTATAAATTAACATCATTTATATAATATATAATTAATTAATTCTATCTATCTATATGTTTATAATAATTTATATGTATTTATTGACATAAATATATAAAGTACATATATTGTGCTCAAATGTCAGAATCATATTTGATATGATTTTATTTTTGTAATTTTAATCTGACAAATCCATTGTGTGTGTATTTATATATATATATATATATATATATATATATATATATATAATATAAATAAAATAGTAAATATTATTATATAAGTACATTTAGATCGTATATTTACATTATACGTCAATATATATGTATATATGTAAATTAATAAGTGTGTGTGTGTGTGTTTGTGTACATTTACCAAATTTTACAATTTCTTTTCAGAATTTTAATGATGAGCTCAGTCAAACAAATCATCAAAGTTGTATGTAAACATTATTACAATATTTTTTTATAAATATAGACATAGATAAAATAGTATCTTGTGTATATAATATATTTCCAGTGCTTATTAAAGTGTCACATTATTAGCTGTATAATGTTTAATGTCAAATTCTGTTGAGTTTGTTCTAGTTCAGTCTCTCATAATTTCCTGCGTTGGATGTTGTCTGCGTGTGCTGTAGACCGCTGGGTTTAGTCTCACTTTTGTCTCGGTCTTGTGTTTTATAGTAAATATCTCTGGAAATGTGTTGTGGGTTACAGGGAAGCAGGAGACGTTTGATCTGTGTGTGTCTGCTGCAGACAGCTGTGCTCCTCCTCCACTGAAGAACAGAACTAACGTTTTAAACATGCATGGAGTCATAGAGCATCAAAATATCACATATTCTTTAGACATTTACCTGGCAAGCAGACATGTGTAAGATAAAACTTTATTTTATTTTATTTTATTTTATTTTATTTTATTTTATTTTATTTTATTTTATTTTATTTTATTTATTATTCATTTATTTGTAATTAATTATTTTTTCATGGTGCATTTATAATAATTTATGGTAATATTTAATATTTTATTTTATTCTTGTTTTGTTTTTATTTTTGTATTTCATTTTATGTTTTATTTTATTTTGTATTTGTTTTATTTTTATTTTTATTAATTTATTTTTAATTAATTTATTTTTTTTGTGTTGCATTTATTATAATTTATGGTAATATTTAATATTTAATTTTGTTCTTGTTTTTTTATTTTTTTATTTCATTTTATGTATTATTTTATTTTGTATTTTATTTTATTTTATTTATTATTATTATTTTTATTTATTTATTTTTAATTAATTTATTTTTTCATGGTGCATTTATTATAATTTATGGTAATATTTAATATTTAATTTTATTCTTGTTTTGTTTTTATTTTTGTATTTCATTTTATGTATTATTTTATTTAGTATTTTATTTTAATTTTTATTTTTATTTATTTATTTTTAATTAATTCATTTTTTATGTTGCATTTATTATAATTTATGGTAATATTTAATATTTAATTTTATTATTGTTTTTTTATTTTTTGTATTTCATTTTATGTATTATTTTATTTTGTGGTGTTTATTATTTTATTTATTTTAATGTTATTATATTAATATTTTATTATATCTTTAATGTATTCATTTATTATTTTTTTTATTTTTTTTTATGAATATTTTTGTGAAT
This sequence comes from Carassius gibelio, assembly GCF_023724105.1. Taxonomy (NCBI): domain Eukaryota; kingdom Metazoa; phylum Chordata; class Actinopteri; order Cypriniformes; family Cyprinidae; genus Carassius; species Carassius gibelio. The sequence goes on from NC_068411.1 coordinate 30,526,249, forward strand.
CTGTTCTTACGGATGGTTCATTTCAGTGGACTGGCTTAAAAAAGATTCACTGATTAATCTGAATCTCTGCGAGGTGTACACCCTGTTTAGACTCATATAAATGACAATGCCATCACATGCATATTGTTCTATTTAAATGCAGAAAATAAAGTTAATTATTTGATGGTTACCCTAGTAAAAAAAGTAATATAATTAAAAATGCATTTATTTCATACTAAGTAAAGTTCAAATCTATTACTGACAGATAATCCGACATACAATGCACATTTCTTATCAAGACTAAAATGTGTTTTAATGTCACTTTTGATGAGGATTGAATGATGTCTTTAAATGCAAAATATTTAAAGTGTACCTGAAGTATACTGCAATAGTTCCACTTTAGCACAATCAAATGTATTTCAGTATATCTTTAGTTGCTTTAGCACTACTTCTGCACAATTAAAGTGCATCAAGTACAAAATTAGTTTAGCAGACTTTAAGTATACCAGTTTACTATATATAGTTTACTTGTATAAGTGTATTTATTTTTACTAGGGTATATATTCTAAATATTGTAGTTTGTTGTTTTTACAGCTAGAGATTCACAGTTTCTTCCTGCCGCTGATATTCATAAACAGGTGATGGACGAGACGAACCTTCACCTTTATGATATCAGGAAGCCACGGGAACAATGAGGTGTTTATACACATCCACACACAGTCCCTTCCTTGCACTGTGTTTATATTCCTGCGGCGCGTTTCATTTTGTTGATCCATCCGTGTGCTGTTAACACCAGCTCCGCTCCATTCGATGTGTCCCGTCTCCAGACGCCTTCACTTCCTGTGGTGGAGCAGGGCTGTATATTTAGGAGCGGGGTCGTGGTTGACCTCCCGGTGACCCCTGAGTGATCTCAAGGCCTCGAGGAACTTCACATGTTGGATGCGAGCTCAGATGGGAGAAGCGTGCGCAGTGTGTGCTGAAGAGATGAGAGTCTGGAGAGATAACACTTTTATTTTTACCTCATAATTATGATTTAGTATGCACTAAGTTAGCCTTTGTATCTCATAGTTATCAGTTAGTCTTAGTACATTTTATATCACAATTTCTACTGTTTATCTCATAATTATGACTTAGTATCTCATAATTTTGACCTGTCAAATTATTGACTTTTCATATTATAGTTTAAACGTTCTATATCATAATTATGACACAATTTTGACACTTTTTATTTAATAATTATGATTTAGTATGCCGTAAATTTGACTTTGTATCTCATAGTTATTAGTTAGTCTTAGTACATTTTGTGTCACAATTTCTACTTTTTATCTCATAATTATGACACAGTTTTGGCTTTTTTATCTCATAATTATGAATTAGTATCTCATAATTTTGACCTGTCATATTATTGACTATTCATATTATAGTTTAAACTTTCTCATAATTATGACACAATCTTGGCCTTTTTATCTCATAATTATGACACAATCTTGGCCTATTTATCTCATAATTATGACACAATTTTGGCCTTTTTATCTCATAATTATGACACAATTTTGGCCTTTTTATCTCATAATTATGACACAATTTTGGCCTATTTATCTCATAATTATGACACAATTTTGGCCTTTTTATCTCATAATTATGACACAATTTTGGCCTATTTATCTCATAATTATGACACATTTTTGGCCTTTTTATCTCATAATTATGACACAATTTTGGCCTTTTTATCTCATAATTATGACACAATCTTGGCCTTTTTATCTCATAATTATGACACAAGTTTGGCCTTTTTCATATTTATGTTTTAGTGTGCCATACGTTTGCCTTTGTATCTCATAGTTATCAGTTATAGTCTTAGTACATTTTATGCCACAATTTCTACATTTAATCTCATAATTTTGACCTGTCATATTATTGACTTTTCATATTATAGTATCTCATAAATTATGCATTAGTATCTAATCATTTTGATCTCTCACAGACATTTTACTTTTATCTTATAATTCTAACATAGTTTTGAGTTGTATATCACAGTTACAACTTAGTTTCTTAATTTCAGCTTTTTGTCATAATTTTGATTGCAACCTCATAATTATGATTTAGTATCTCATAATTTTGACCTTTCATATTATTCATCATACTGTATTACTGACTTTACATATTATAGTTTCAACTTTCTCTTATAATTATAACATAATTTTGACTTTTTTATTTCATAATTATGGTTTAGTATCTCATAGTTATCATTTTATGTCATCATTTCTTTTTATCTCATAAATATGACTCCGTATCTAATAATTTTGACCAGTCATATTTATGAATTTTTAGAAACTTTTTTTTTATAATGATCAATTAGTGTATTAGTATGTTTGGAATTTTATCTCATCATTCCTACCTTTTTATCTCATAATTATGATTTAGTATCTCATATTTTATGCTTTCTTTTTAATAATTTCAGCTTTTTTTCTTATAGTTGACATTAACAAAGTTCAGTTTATATCATAATATCAACCTTTTAATTCTGAAATAATTTTGGCTTAGTATTTGAATAACCTCACATCTCATAAATCTCAGTTTTTATCTCATAACTGACGCCAAGTCATTCTCATCATAAGTGACTTCTTCATGAATCTGGACACCAGAAGCTTTTGGCCTGTAGCTCGTTCTGCAGTGGCTTTGATGAAGTCAGCCTAATTGTCTCCAGCAGATAAACATCAGCATGTTGCACTTCCAGAGGAAGCAGATAAGAGCGGTAATGAACGAGCTGAAATAGTCGATCGGGTCGTCTGTATTCCAGCGGAAGGGAGCTTTGGACGAGTCCAGGAGATGTTCTGTGATCTACAGGCCTGGGGAACTTCAAACGTCTGGCCGAGGCTCTGACGCAGATGAGCGAACAGACTCGCTTCACAGCTGTTGTTTCTGAGGCCTTCATGTCCTGCCAAGAAATACTGTGCCTCACATCTGACCTCAGGGTGAAAAGTCTCCATGTGCTGGACTGTAAAAGCTTTCGGACGTCTGTGGCACGCTGGTACCTTGCTGTTGATCACCACACGCCCCGAAACAATCAAATATCACAAAAGAGACAGATGAACCTTTTTTTAAATAGTCTTTGATTGCTTAACTTTTCCTTTCTATGATTTTGTATGCATGCTCGAATGCTATTTTGCAATCGTTTTAATCTCGTTTTTTAATCATTGTTGAATCGTATCTATCCTATTGCAGCATAAATGGTTACAGCGTGCTGTTATGCACATTTACACCAATTTTCTTTCCAGTGTGTTCGGTGAACACTGGATCGGACCGATTCTTGGAAGTGAGGGTCTCCAGTGTATTTTTTTTTTTTCGTTAGCTAGAAGCCAAGACCAAAGCAGAGATTACAACATTAGTGAGATGCTGTGGATGCTTTGACACAGAGCTGACCGCTGGATCTGAGTCCGGTCTGGATGGACTTTACTCAGCCAGATGAACGTCAGCTACTGTCTGTCATACACTTGCAACACATGCATACACTACTGCTCAAAAGATTTTTGAAAGCTCAGCAAGGCTCCATTTATTTCACAAAAATAAGGTAAAATTGTAAAATGTTATTACAATGTAATATAGCTGTTTCTGTGTGGATATCTGTTAAACTGTAATTTATTTCTGTGATCAAATCTGTATTTTCAGCATCATTCCTCCAGTCTTCAGTGTCACGTGATCTTCAGAAATCATTCTGATCTGCTGATAGTGAAATCAGTTTTTGCTGTTTCATATTTTTTTGGAACCTGTGATAGTTTTTCATGATTCTTTGATGAATAAAAAGTTACAAAAGAACAGCATTTATTTAAAATCTAAATATTTTGTAACATTATAGACCACTTGTGAAACGTTTGGGTTCAGTACAGTCTTTCTTTTTTTGAAAGAAAGTAACACTTTTTTCAGTAAAAAGTGACAGTAAAAACTTGTATTGTTAGAATATGATTTTTTAATAAATGCTGTTGATGTTTAATTTTTTTTTTTTTTTAAATATGAAGCAGCAAAAATTGATAATTCAGCATATTAAATGATTTCTGAAGAATCCTGTGACAGTAAATACTGAAGTAATGGCTGTTGTAAATTCGGCACTGCATCACGGAAATAAATTAGATTTTAAAGTGCATTAAAATAGGAAACCACTATTAGAAACTGAAATAATATTTCACAATATTTCTATATTTTTTACTGTATTCTGGATCAAATCAATACACCCTTGATGAGCATAAGAGACTCCATTTATTAACATCTTACAAACTTTTTGTTTATATATACTTCCAATCTCTGATGAGAGTTTGAGACAATAAAGAAACTAGGGCCTGTGTTTTCTTCAGCTGTGGATGGGAACCAGCTCTGTCTTAATGAAGCATATGGCCCACACATTGCTGCTTGAAAAGGGCCTCCGTGGCTGAAGGCATTATGGGTAAAATACCATGTGTTAGTCTTTAAAATGCAGAGGGCGGTCAGATCTGTGAAGCATGTGTTGCGCTGGGTGGTAATGAGTTCACAGACATGTGACTTTAAAGAAACATGGCCGTCCTGCTGCTGGAAATCATCACAGTGTTGCATTCTGGGAAGCAGATCGGTCTGAAATCAATACAGCTAATTGGATTGTAGAAGACACATCTGGCCCCGCCTCTCGGAGCTTCTCATTGGTCGATTGCCTGACTGACAGAGTGTGTTGCAGAATGTTAAAACTGTGGTATAAAAATCTTATCTTATGTTTAAATCTTTTTAAATTTGACATTGTGATATAACGTCTTGCTTAATTTTAATGTCAACAAATTATTACAACAACAAAAAATACGTATGTGTGTAAATGTATAAATTAAAAATGTATAAGTGAAAATTTATTTGTTTAAATTACAGAAAAAAAAAAGACTTTTTATTCCAATTATTACAAACGAGTAAAAGGTGTTAAAAATGGGTTTTGTAGATGTTAGAAATAAATAAAGTATTTTCAATTACAAATTAAAAGATGATTGATGTTTATAAATTACAAATTAAGAAATGTAAACAATTTTACATGAATGTTAACATGGGGGTTAATAAAAATAAATGAACACTTTTATTATCAAAGATCCATTAAATTGATCAAAGGTGAGAGTAAAGACATTTCTAATGTGACAGAATATTTCTATTTCAAATAAATACTTCTCTTTCGAACATTCTATAATCAGAAATGTTTCTCATCATATTTTCATGATTTCTGAAGATCATGTGACACTGGAGACTGGAGGAATGATGCTGAAAATACAGCGGAGCATCACAGAAATAAATTACACTTTAACAGATATTCACTTAGAAAACAGATTTTGAAATTGTAATAATGTTACATTTTTTTTTGATGTTTTTGCATTATTTTTAACCAAATAAATGCATTCTCAGTGAGCAGAAGAGACTTAAAATCTACTTCTACATTGCTAATATTGACTATTTCTAATCCGCAGTGGCTTCGGGATGGTTTTTGGTGTTTTAAGATGAACTAACAGTTGTTTTTAAGGTAGTTTTCCGACGGTTCAGTTATTAGTCTGTTCCTGATGCTGTTTATGACAGATCTCAGGCATATGGATTTATTTACCTCTTTTAGCAATAAAGCCCCACAATGCTCCTGTCAGTAAAGTATGAAAACATGATAACAGAGAAACATCAGATCTCGTCTCTTTGAGAAAATATCTTGTTTCTGTGTGATTTTGGGTTGACGTTGGAAGGGGTTTCTCGGTAGATTTAATCGTATGTGACTCCGTCATCGTTTCGGCGTCCCTGAGGAAGAAATGCTTCAGATGGAGGTGTTTGCTTTTCCTGTGGTTTCTGAGCTGTATATTAAACTAAAAACACCTCCTCTTGTGTTTTTTTCTCCCATGTTTCTCATCCAGGAGCTGAAGAATGGACATCGCTGCCCTCTAGAGGGTGAGGACAGACACAAAACATCTGGATTTGAGCCCTGTTTTTCTTAAAAACTGAGATGCATTGATTTTAAGATGCGGATAATGAAGGTTATAATGAAAAGAAGCCTTGTTTTCTGAGAAATTGCAGAAAACAAGCCTATTTAGAAATAAATGGAAATATAAGAAACAATGCACAAAAGCACATAAAAAAAAATCCTAAACCTCAAACTAAAATAAAAATACAAACTGGAAATATAAAATATAATCTCGTTCAAGATATTAAAATGTATAAATATAAAATATGTACAATAATTTACTAAAAGCTGAAAATATAAAAATAAAAGCTAATATATAATTTTTTTATGTTCTGTTTTCAGTTAATAATATCATAAAATATCATCAAATAAAGCAATTTAATTCCATTTCAGTGTTATTTTAATATTTATATGCTGCTGTATTATTTATTAATATTTTGAATTAGCTTTTATTTTTATATTATCCTATATTTACATATACAAATTTGTTATAATATATAAAAAGTTATTTACTGAAAACTAAACATATACAAAATAAATATATTAGTTTTTTATGTAAATAAATACAAATATTATATTTAATTAAATACTGAAGACAAAAAATGTAAAAAGCTAATTCAAAATATTAATAAATTCTATCTTAGTATATAAATACTAAAATAACATTTAAATTGAATTTAATTGCTTCATTTGATGATTTTATATGAAATTGTTTATTACTAAACATGTAAAAAATAAATATATTAGTTTTCTATGTAAATAAATAAAAAATATAATATTGAATTAAATACTGAAAATAAAAATAAAGCTAATTCAAAATATTAATAAATACTTCAGTAATATATAAATACTAAAATAATATTGAAATTGAATTTAATTGCTTTATTTGATGATATTATATGATATTATTTACTAAAACCTGAACATATACTGTAAAAATAATTATATTAGTTTTATATGTAAATATATAAAACATATTATATTTAATTAAATACTGAAAACTGAAAATATCAAAATACAATTTAATTAAAATATTAATAAATACTACAGTAGTATATAAATACTTTATTCCTTTATCTGATAATAGTATATTATATTATTTACTGAAAACAGAACTTATAAACATAAATGTAAAAATAAATATATTTGTTTTATATTTAATATACTACAGATACTGCATGACACTTCTTTTTTGGACACTACTGCTCTTAGTAGTGTACTTACTTTACTCTCTCTCTCTCTCTCTCTGTGTGTGTGTGTGTGTGTGTGTGTGTGTAGTGTCTCTGCCTCCAGAAAAGGCTGAAGGACGTGAGAGTTTTCTGTCGTCTGAAGACGGAGAGAGAGAAGCGCTGAAGGAAACCTGCAAAGGAAAGAAACGCATCAGTCTCGATGTAAGTTCTCAACAAAGCTTTTATTTATTTATTAATACATTATTCAAGGGG
>NC_068411.1:30538607-30561107 GCF_023724105.1 Carassius gibelio
TTCTTCAAGTTATACCGGAATTTTATTTTGACAGGTTGTCATAAAGACATTGTCGTTTCTGTCAGTCTGTGTATACGATACGAATGAATGATGATAGTTTTATCAAATGAAATGTTGAAATCCTCTCATAGCGCGCTGACGTGCACATGTGTAGCATTCATCATGTGTTAATATAGTGAAGAGCTGAAAACACCAAGCGTGCTTCAGTGTGTGTGTGTGTGTGTGTGTGTGTGTGTGTGTGTGTGTGTGTGTGTGTGTGTGTGTGTGTGTGTGTGTGTGTGTGTGTGTGTGTGTGTGTGTGTGTGTGTGTGTGTGTGTGTGTGTGTGTGTGTGTGTGTAGTAGAGCACACATTCCCAGAGACGTGTATAACAACACCTTAAGGGTTCCCATAAGCAGGATTTATTGTTGTGCCCCCCTTCCTCAAATATGATGATGAAAAAAACACCTAGTATAGGGGTGAAAATAGAACTTTAATCAAATAAAAAACTAAATGAATAAATCGTATTATTTACAAATCACAATTGTAGCTCTCGACATTTACCTGTGGCTATAACTTTATTATGACTCTAATTTATTTTATAGTCTCAAGCATTCAGAAATCATGCAAAAGGAAACTAAGCAGTTTTACTATGATAAAACCATGGTTTATTTTTGAAAGGGTTGTGATATGCACGTTTTTTGTTGAAGAAATTATAAAGCCTGTCATCTATAGCAAAAGGTGTCCAAAAATGAAAGATTAAGTGAATATGAATGAAATGTTTGGTCAGTAGCCTGAATCAGTTCAGGAGTTCGGAGCGGGATCGCGAATCATTTGAGTCAATTTGAGAGTTCATAGCGGGTTCGTGAATCATTTGAGTCAGTTTGGGGATCGCGAATCATTAGAATCAGTTCGGGAGTTCGGAGCGGGATCGCGAATCATTTGAGTCAGTTATGGGGATCGCGAATCATTTGAGTCAATTTGGGAGTTCAAAGCGGGTTCGCGAATCATTTGAGTCAGTTTGGGGATCGCGAATCATTAGAATCAGTTCGGGAGTTCGGAGCGGGATCGCGAATCATTTGAGTCAGTTATGGGGATCGCGAATCATTTGAGTCAATTTGGGAGTTCAAAGCGGGATCGCGAATCATTAGAATCAGTTCGGGAGTTCGGAGCGGGATCGCGAATCATTTGAGTCAGTTCGGGAGTTCAAAGCGGTGTCGCGAATCATTTGAAACAGTTCGAGAGTTCGGAGCGGTGTCGCGAATCATTTGAGTCAGTTTGGGGATCGCAAATCATTTGAATCAATTTGGGAGTTCAAAGCGGAGTCGCGAATCATTTGAGTCAGTTTGGGAGTTCGGAGCGGGATCGCGAATCATTTGAAACAGTTCGAGAGTTCGGAGCGGTGTCGCGAATCATTTGAAACAGTTCGAGAGTTCGGAGCGGTGTCGCGAATCATTTGAGTCAGTTTGGGGATCGCAAATCATTTGAATCAGTTCGGGAGTTCGGAGCGGGACCACGAATCACTAAAGATTCACGCTCGTAAATTTTTCAATTGGCCATAACCTTTAATTCGTTGCTGCCAACTGGGGTGGCAGCAGGGGTGGCAAGGCTTTTTTTTTGGGTGGCACCCTGGTAGATCCGCCCCTGCATAGAAACAAACCTGTGCTGATTGATTAGAAATTAAAGGGAGAATAATAGGGGGCAAATTTATCTCCGAAATCCCTCAAAAATAATTCGCAAACACTGAAGGGTGAGTCTCAGAAAACCCATCATGAAATTCCATATTTCCCCACACAAAATGAAAATTAGTGTAAATAATTTTTGCATGAAAATAAGCAACATTAGGACCCTTTAAGGCATTTTTTAATTTTATTTGACATTTTCATACATTAAACTCACCCCCTACAATTTCTCCTGAAAATGTCAATATTGAAATGCAAAAGAAAAAATCTCACTATTTTAAGTTTTGAGTCTTTTATAAATTTTCCTGAGAATAGGACTTCTTTATTAAAAAAAAAAAAAAAAAAAAATATATATATATATATATATATATATATATATATTAGGGGTGTAACGGTTCACAAAATTCACGGTTCGGTTCGATACGATACACTGATGTCACGGTTCGGTTCGGTTCGGTTCGATACGTTTTAGATACAGCAAAATGTAAAAACATCTCAACTTTTCAGAATGCCGCAAGCGCACCGCGGGTCATGTGACAAGAACCAACCAATCAGCTTCATCCTTTCCCGTAACAAGGTTGAGAGCTCAGCCAAGATGAAGGAACAGCTGATCATAGTTGTATATGGATTGCAATTTTGAAATAAATTCAGTAGCAGAGCTACTGCAAGCGATTTTTAGAGCTGCAAATCCATTTATCCTTCGCTGAAATTTCCGCGTCTCATGGAGAGAGCACGTCATTGTTGCTTAGCAAAGACAGACGCCTCATGAGCGCTTCTGCCCGAGCGCTTTGGAAAGGAGGAGAAAGACGCGCTTAGCGTTTTCCATGCGTTTTTAGGCACGATATGTGAACGGCCCCTAAGGCGCTCGCTCACTCAGCACGCGCTGAAGGCTCGTTGCAAAATGTCGAATGCCTTTAACAGACCAGAAATATAAGATCCTAAAATAACCAACAGGTCTGGTGTTTGGGTTGGATTCCCTGTAAGCTATAGTTTCTAAATGCTGCAGGGATAGTTTGCTGCGTGCATGTTTCTCCTTTTTTTCGTCTTTTCCCAGATAGTACTGACGCATATATCCCAGATATTCCCGCTGGTGTTTTTTTTTTTTTTTTTTTTATTCCCGCTGGTGTACCCTGTCATGTTGCAGATGCGACATACCGTTGTTTTTTTATCCACCACTCTCTTGCCATCACCATTATAGCTTAAAGGGAATCCAAAGTGCACCCAAACACCAGACCTGTTGGTTATTGGAGGATCTTCTCATTTCTAGTCTGTTAAACGCATTGGCTATTTTGCAACGAGCCTTCAGCGCGTACTGAGTGAGCGAGCGCCTGCTGAGTAGCCTAACATAAACATATAAGATGGTGTTTTTTTCTTCTTCGGGAGTGTCAGGGGCGTTGCCTGTTACGTTGTTTGGGTTATTGGGCTACCTTGTTGAACGCATATCATTATATTTCTATCTCTCTCTTTTTTTTTTTTTTTTTTCAAATATAATTAATTACTCCAACGAACCGTTCGGTATACATAATGCGTACCGCGTACCGAACCGAAAGCGTCGTACCGAACGGTTCAATACGAATACGCGTATCGTTACACCCCTAATATATATATATATATATATATATATATATATATATATATATATATATATATATATATATATATATATATATATTATACAATATTTTTATTTTCGGATGTTTTCTACAATGTTTTCCTTAATTTTTGTTCATTGTGCCGACCCTTTATAAAATAGTATTACTTAATATTTTTTTATCATTGTTTAGACCCTTTATAAAATATAATCTTATAATTACAATATTTTATAAATGTATAATGTATAATTCCTTAATTCTTTTCAAACCTTTTTATAATATTTAATGCCTTAACTTGTGTTCATTTTGCTTACCCCTTTTTGATATATTTTATTTATCGTTTAACTTTGGCGATTGTTCTGACCCTTTGTAAAATATAATTCCTTAATATTTAGGTAATTTTTCCTACATTTTATTAAATATAATTCCTTAATTTCAATTATTGTTCTGACCCTTAATAAAATATGATATGATATATAAAATAATTTTTGTTCATGTTGCCAACCTTTTGTAAAATATATTTTCATTAATTCTGATTATTGTGATGACTGTTTATAATATAGAACTCCTTTTTTATGTAATTACCCTAGTTTTAATAATTGTGCTGATTATTTATAAAATGCATTTTCCATAATTATTCTAACCCCTTATAAAATACAAATCCTTATTTTTTGTTAATGTTGCCGACCTTATATAAAATATATTTTCCTTAATTGTTATTGCTCTGCTGACTGTTTATGATATAGAACTCTTAAGTGTAGTATAAATATATAACTATAGAAAATTTTTTTTTAAATTATATATATTTTCTTTAATTTTAATGATCATTCTGATGCTTTATAAAATATATTATTAATATATTAATAAATTATTCTGACTCCTTATAAAATTTTATTTCTTGATTTTTGTATCCTTTTGTGAAATATATCATATATTCTCTTGAATTTCCTCCCTCATCAAGGTTCCTCTCCTCCTGGGGTCCAGCAAGAGCAGCCGTCACAGTCTTCACACGATCAGAGCCATTCTCGTTCCCATGAGCCCGAGACACACGCTCATCAGCGGCGGTCTCAGGTCCTCTCTGACCCCTGCGTGACCCCGGATCCCCGCGTGCGAGGCGGACCCCAATCCATCAGATCCCCCAAGGGCCCTTCCAGAGGCGGCCAGTCTGTGGCCAGAACCAGCAAGTGCCACAGCTTCTATCCAGCGGATGTGTACCATCTCTCCCAGCAGAGCCATCTCCAGCCCTCCACGGGTCTCCAGCACAGCCACAGCAAGAGATCGAGAGCCAGAGCCAGAGAACAGGCGCTGTCGCCCTCCAAACACACCCAAACACAGCAGCCCTCGCCCGTCAGCGAACACAGCGTTCAGCGACACGAACACCATCACCATCACGAACACCATCATCATCACCACTACCACCACTACCATCAGACGTGATGCTTTTTAGCAATAGCCAAACATTGTGGATTTTTCTTTTATGCCAAAAATCATTAAGAAGATATTTTTGTAAATTCCGTATTGTAAATATATCAAAACTTTGCAAAAGCATTGCTAAGAACTTAATTTGAACAACTTTAAAGATGATTTTCTCCGTATTTAGATTTTTGTGGTCCAGGGTCACAAATCGACTGATGCGTCGATTCTGAGATTTTCCGAATGCATCCTGAGATTCTCTCTGGAATCTATTCTGAGCACAGTTTTTAACAGCAGATGGCGCTCTACTCTAGTTTTTATCTGCACAATCAAATGCTCATGAAGAAGAACGCTTGTGGGTTCGACAAGAATTTCACATCGTCTCAGAATGCTTTTATCACGCGAGATTAATATAAACCCACTGTGTTTACATTCGCTTCAACCTTTTCGAATTGTATGAATGATTATTTTAGGTTTGAATGTGTGTAAGGATTTGTAAACGAGCAGAGTATGTCTGTTTCTAAAGCATGCAGCGCCATCTGCTGTTCAAAACTGAAAAGACTCAAGAGAGAATCGCGATGCATTCAGAAAATCGATGCACGAATCAATTTAACATCGCACACCTAACGATTAATCGTTAAAAGATAGAAATCTCGATTCAAACTCACACGCAACGATAAATCTTTGAAAATGTCATAATGGAACATTCAAATCTGCATTCGACACAGAAAGCATGCATATCTATCCGTTTTACAAACGTCTTTTTAAACACAAAGAATTATTTTCTTGTCTTAAAGTCACGCATGTTAACACAGAAATACTGGGATGAAACTTTATAGCTCGGATATAAACATTGATGTCTATAGTTGCAATCAAAATCACCTTTAAATAACATTTGTGTCGATTACAGTGTTCCTCCAGTAGGTGGCGACAAGTTTATCAAGTGTGTTGGAATGATTTGATCAACCAACAGCATGAAACATGATTTTAAAAAGAGCAAAATTATATTGAGGACGCTAGAATATAAATATAAATCAATTATCATTAAAAACACACACACACTCATTTGCAGTCAAAGTTTTGGCATAATTAATTTTTTTAATGTTTTTGAAAGAAGCCTCTTCTCCTCACCAAGGCTGCATTTATTTGATACGGTAAAAACGGTAATATTGTGAAATATTATTACCATTTAAAATAGCTATTTACTATTGTAATATATTGTAAAATTTAATTTATTTCTGTGATCAAAGCTGAATTTTTAGCATCATTTCATATATATTATACCAGGCTTTTCCTTGGTAGCTTATACATACATATTTAATTTGAAACATTTCAATTAGAGACCCAGAAAAAAAAAACAGCAATCAAACCAATTGCAATAAAGAAAACTAATGTGATTTCCATCTGTAAGATTTTATCCAGTATATTCAGTCATGTATGAATGGGGTCATTAAATATACTGCATAGAAGGAACGACCCCATAATATTTAAAATGACCATATCGTGTAATTTAGATCAGATTAGCCCCTCAAATGTGGTTTTGTGGGACGGCGTCTCTTCAAGTATTTTTTCTCAGGTGAACAGTGCTGCTCTGTAGCTTTTCTGAAAAAAGTGCCATGGACTGAACGAGGAAATATCACCACTGTTTGAATGCTAAAATATCCTTTATGTTTAAAAATAAAAACTATTTGAATATAAACAGTATGTTTATACTGCATATGCATATTTATCTTGGTTTATACATATGCATTTGTTTTTTTTGTTTTTTATATTTTAATAAAATACATTTAATGCATTTGACTTCTGCCTTTCATTCTCTCAGAGAAATGTACAAACTGACTTAACTATCTGTGTTTTGGTATTTTTTTAAACTAAAAATTGTATGTCTTTTTTTTTTTTTGACTTAAGCTCTTGCCATGTAAAAAAAAAAAAAAAGAATTCTGTAATAATATTTTAGTGTGATAAAATCTGCTAAAAATACAAAATATTAAATAAAAAAATTATCAAATTAAAATATAGTACATATTTTTAAAAACAAAAATTTTGATCACCACGCGAAGTTATTCATTAGAACCTGATTAGAACCAATAGAATATCTGTTAAAAAATAAATAAAGTACTTTAACCACACCCCTCTTTCTCTAACTCCGCCCTGCAATGACACGTCAACCAATCGGCTCGCGATAAACGTGAACACGCATCATGATTGGCTAAAAAACGCAATATTTATTTCAGAGTTCTGTCAGGTAACGTTAATGTTTAGATTTCGCTAAGAGAGTAAAACAAAAAGTAGTAAGTGGTTACTGATCGTGCGAAACTCGTTGGTAATATAAAGATTTGATTGGTTTCCAGAACATTGTTTTGTGGATGCTCACAGGGGCGGATCTAGAAAAATTGATGGGTTGGCGAGAAGGGGGCAGGAATTTTTGAGGGGTGGTAACATATGGCAGACGTATATATACTGAATTTAGTCACAGTCATCACAGTTTGATGATAAATATATGTGCACACTACAAAAGGACACAGACTATCATTTACAAACTTAATCTCATGCAATCAATGTCTTGCATTTGAAACAGTTCATATAAAGAATAAGTGACCATACCCCATAAGCCCCTCACACTCACTAATGCATACAGTATGCATCCACATGTCATTAAGAGCATTATAAAAGATTCAGTGTTATCAATATGTCAATTTATTATAAGAAACACAAGATTTTAACAGCCAATGACATTTCCAGCTGGGGAGACTCAACTGATTTTCTACAGTTTAGTGTTAATCATCATCTAACTCAACCAGTCAAGAGCTACATTTAGCCTTAGATGTTATATGAATATGGTTCCTGAAGCATAGGTTTAATTAGCTGACAATAATAATAAATAAATAAAACATTATAGGCACAAATACAAATGTACTTTTAGAAATTGTTTTTGAAAAATATGGTGTTATTGTTTTGGCAAGCTTAAATTAAAACTTCTATGAAAACTTGTGTGATATTCCTTTAAAATAATGTTTTAGTAGATCTTTTTTTAAGTATATTTTAATAAGCAATTTCTTACATAATTTCTTTGAGTTAGACCAGACTTTTATTTTGGTGAGTTGTAACCAGAGTTTATGTGTTTTTTAATAAACTATTATTATTAGCTAATAGGAAGTATAGCATACTCTTCTGTGCAATAGTATTATATTTCTGTTTGAGTTTCTTCAAGTTATACCGAGATTTTATTTTGACAGGTTGTCGTAAAGACATTGTCGTTTCTGTCAGTCTGTGTATACGATACGAATGAATGACGATAGTTTTATCAAATGAAATGTTGAAATCCTCTCATAGCGCGCTGACGTGCACATGTGTAGCATTCATCATGTGTTAATATAGTGAAGAGCTGAAAACACCACGCGTGCTTCAGTGTGTGTGTGTGTGTGTGTGTGTGTGTGTGTGCGTGTGTGTGTGTGTGTGTGTGTGTGTGTGTGTGTGTAGTAGAGCACACATTCCCAGAGACGTGTATAACAACACCTTAAGGGTTCCCATAAGCAGGATTTATTGTTGTGCCCCACTTCCTCAAATATGATGATGAAAAAAACACCTAGTATAGGGGTGAAAATAGAACTTTAATCAAATAAAAAACTAAATGAATAAATTGTATTATTTACAAATCACAATTGTAGCTCTCGACATTTACCTGTGGCTATAACTTTATTATGACTCTAATTTATTTTATAGTCTCAAGCATTCAGAAATCATGCAAAAGGAAATTAAGCAGTTTTACTATGATAAAACCATGGTTTATTTTTGTAAGGGTTGTGATATGCACATTTTTTGTTGAAGAAATTATAAAGCCTGTGTCATCTATAGCAAAAAGGTGTCCAAAAATGAAAGATTAAGTGAATATGAATTAAATGTTTGGTCAGTATCCTAAACAAGGATTTGATCGTCCTGTAAGTGTAACAGCAGCAATCACATGGCATTGGTAATAACTTGTACATAAATTGTTTATTTTGTATTTGCCTACATTATGTATTTTAACAATGTTATTATTAACCAATCATTATTGCCTCATTATTTTTTTATATAATGCATTTTAAGCCATTTTAAAGGCTATTGATGGCTTGAGTCTGTTTTTATAGCAACAACAACAACAACAAAAATATTACAGTACATTAATACTTTGTAAATTATTAGAGTTTGGGGATCGCAAATCATTTGAATCAGTTCGGGAGTTCAAAGCGGATTCGCGAATCATTTGAGTCAGTTTGGGGATTGTGAATCATTTGAATCAGTTATGGGGAAAGCGAATCATTTGAGTCAGTTTGGGGATCGCAAATCATTTGAATCAGTTCGGGAGTTCGTAGCGGGATCGCGAATCATTTGAGTCAGTTATTGGGATCGCGAATCATTTGAGTCAATTTGGGAGTTCAAAGCGGGTTCGCGAATCATTTGAGTCAGTTTGGGGATCGCGAATCATTTGAGTCAGTTCGGGAGTTCGGAGTGGGATCGCGAATCATTTGAGTCAGTTTGGGAGTTCGGAGCATAGACAGTAAAAGAAATGGACACAGCGACCCCATTGGAACTCAATTGAGACAAGTGAAGCCCATTTTTAGCGTTTTTTAGCACCTCCGTTTCTGACGCGCAGACTCAAACGAAGCTTGACGACGTCAGCAACCTGTCTGACAGATGTAAATCTTCTAGTAGCTGTGCGTGCAAACTGCCATCGTTAATCTTGCAGAGACGGCGAGCTTGAGCGGGGAGTTCTTTGTCGTGAGTGAGCAGGAGTAAGTATTCTGATTAATTATTTTGTATAGTATTTTAAAATGTAACGCCAGCACGCCATATTAAGTTAATTGCCTGCGAGCTTCTCCTCCTGTTTGTACGGTAATGCGACAGAGAGTCACGTGGTTATGACGCAATTGTTAGCCTATTTTTACATATGTAGCTAACATAGAAGGTAATGGAGCCCTTTATACATTGTTGTGTATCTTTAGAAATAAATAATGGACAACTGGAGTCTTTAAACGCCTCAGATGTAAAGTTATTCACTGTCAAAGTGACTCCAAAATGAATGGGAGTCAATGGGAATGCTAACGCAAGTGAAGTTCTGCTACAAGATGGCTGCGCCCTGCCGTCTTCAACTTCCGGTCGACTTCCTTGCCGCCTGTTCGTAGCGGGGTCGCGAATCATTTGAGTCAGTTTGGGGATCGCAAATCATTTAAATCATTTCAGGAGTTCTTTAATTCGTTGCTGCCAACTGGGGTGGCAGCAGTGGTGGCAAGGCTTTCTTTTCTTCTTTTTTTTCTATGCCAACCCGGTAGATCCGCCCCTGGTCCTTCATGAAATCTCTGTGATATTTTGATCTCAAAATATGCCTCGAGTCCCTCATTCAGTGTAAGTTTCTGGGTTTTTTCATTAGCATCAGTTCAAATATATATATTCTATATATGTTTTCATAAATTATTTGCAGACACCCTATGCACCTACATGCTATTCCTAATTTATCTAACACTACTTTAAACATTTTGATAATTCTTCTAGATTTATTATATGTGCAGATAAATAAACTGATGCTTAGACTGGAATTAAACAGCAGAATGCATAAAAAATATAAGATAATTATATATACATATGTACTAATTTTTAAATATAATGTAATACAAAATAAACAATTTGCATTATTACAAATGCCTGATTGATTGCTGTAATTGCTGTTGTTACACTTACAGGACGATGTTGATCAAACATTTAATTCAAATATCCACTTAATTTTGAATTTTTGGCGACCCTTTTTTGATAGAAATGCTACAGCCTCTTTAATTTCTTCAACAAAAACATGTGGAAATCATAACCCTTACCAGAATTACTGCTTGATTTTATTTTGTGGGATTTCGGAATGCTTGAGACTATAAAAACAGACAAATTTCTTAATAAAATCATAGGACGAATCTAATTTATAAATAATACATTTAATTCCAATTTATTTACTTTATTAAAGTTCTATTTCAGTTTAGTTTCGCACTTTCACACGTTCACGCGCGTTCCTTCATGGCTACAATTTGCACAAGATCACCAAAATTGGAAAGTTGAAGACTGTGCCTGAAAATGTTGCCTGGTCTGATGAGTCTCTGATGATTTCTGTTGAGACATTAAGATGGTAGAGTCAGAATTTGGTGTAAACAGAAAGAGAACATGGATCCATCATGCCTTGTTACTACTGTGCAGGCTGCTGGTGGGGGTGTAATGGTGTGGGGGATGTTTTCTTGGCACACTTAAGGACCCTTAGTGCTAATTGGGCATCGTTTAAATGCCACGGCCCACCTGAGCATTGTTTCTGACCATGTCCATCCCTTGTTGACCACCATGTACCCATCCTCCGAAGGCTACTTCCAGCAGGATAATGCACCATGTCACAAAGCTTGAATCATTTCCAATTGGTTCACTGTAATAAAATGGCCCACACTGCAGGTGTGCAGCAGAAACCAGGTGTGGACAGACGCAGCTTTCACCACAAACCAGATCAGCAACTTCCTCTGAGCGTCTTGTGCTTGTGTTTTCGGGAGGGAGAAGCGAGGTCAGGTTTGACGGTCCTCATCTGCGCTCTTCACAGCTCTGTGTGAGCTTCAGGTGAGACCAGACACAGAACCGTCCGGAAGACAAACATTTGTGTTCGGATTGAGGCATTGCTTTGATCTAAAAGACCCCAAAGAGAAAGACCTTAAGGAAAAAATTAAAACAGTTTTCCATTTTGTTGTAAAGTTAAATCAATTTGACCTCTTTGCACATAAGATTTGAAGTGTTTGTTTGCACAAATGTGCATGCTTTTGTGCATCATGATTTTTGAAAATGTAAAGAAACCCTGCTCTTGCAAACAAACTCTTGTTTTTAAATGAGTTTTGTATTTTAAAATAAGCGTCATATATAAAAATGTTATAGTCTATAATAATTATACTATATTTTATTATATTATATTATATTATAACTATATTTTTACTATATTTAAATTTTAAGATATGCACACCTTTACTCTTATTCATAAGCGTGTTGAAAACTAAGAAACTGAAAAATGCTTTGAGTCTATTCACATTCAATTAGATCTATCCCATAAATGACAGCCTATTTTTCCAATTCACAATAAAGAATTACCAAAACCTTGAGTAGTTTGCATCACTGGTTTTTACACTTATTTAGCTCTTTACTATTATTGCTTTTTTTTTTTTTGGTAATTACAATTTTATATCAAATATTTTAAAATTATAATTTAATTTAATATTTAAATTTTAAATCAGTTTTTATTTTTTATTTTACATTATCAATTTATTTTTTTTATTTTTTTGTGATTGTTAGTAGTATAATTATTTTTAAGTTTTGATTTATTTAGTTTCAAGTTGTATTTTTTTTTTTAACCAAGTTAAACTAAATTAAATTGAAAAATATTGCCTTGGAAAACTGCTGAAATAAATAAATGTTATTCAAGTCACATGTTTTAATGGTTTTAATTTTAGTTAAAGTTTTAGTTTTAATGATTGGGATCAACGTCTGGTTTGGTTTTTGATAACTAGATTTTATTAGTTTTTGTGGTGAAGTATCAGATAATAATAGGCTACATTTATGTTTTATATTTTAAAACATTATCTTTAATTCTTTTTAAAATTTATCACTATCTGGTTTGGTTGTTAGTAATAATTAATTTGTGAATTTAAAAAAATCTAAATCAAAACCTAAAATTAATTAAATCATGAAAATGTGCACGTAAAAGAAAAAATTCATTTTTTTTTTATAAAAAAAAATCTAAATCAAATACTTATGATTAATTAAATCATAAAAATGCTACATAAAAAATATTAATAATTTAAAATAAAACCCATCAAAAATAAAATACTCGCTAGCAATTAATAAAATCATAAAAATGTACAACTAAAATAAATATCTTACTCAAATAAAAACACTTGATATTAATTATTTTGTTTGGCTGCATATCATGTCAACATTAACTAATGTTAAATTAATGAAAAAATAACTTAATTAAATATTAATTTAAAAAACAAAACAGTCTTTCTAACTATCCATGTCTTTTTGTTTTAATTTTTCTCTCTCTCTATTGACCTAAACAAGGGCTTTCAAAAACACAGTTTTTTTATTGAAGAAAATCAAACAATTAAAACAGAAAACCACAATTTAAATAAATTAATAATAACAATAAATAAATACTGAAAAACGTTCAAACACTTAAGAAATAAGAATCAGTTTACATGCATTACCAACATCAACATGCAAACATGCAAATGCATTGTTAAATTGTAGAAATATCCACTTTATGATTGTATGTTTGGATTTATTAATGCTCTTTGATTTCTAATGTCCTCCCAGACTCTCGTACCCAATGCACTTTACTATACACACACATACATCTTTACATACATACACACATGCACATATATGTATGTAAATATGTTTGTATACATTTTTTTTTTTTTTTTTTTTATGAGGAGTTTATTAGTTTTTTTATTCATGAGGGGTTCAAGCACAAAGCAAATTTTACTATTATTTAGATTTTATGTGATTATTATTATTATTCTGCCTTAAAACTGATTGGAGAGACAAAAGAATGAAAAAAAAAACACTTTTGCGTAGTAGTTAATCATGTCATGCACATCATCCATCTGCTTTAATTCAATCTAAATGACACTTATGCATACAGTAAATAGTTGTTGTTTTCTTTTCTTGGTTTGAGTATAAATGTGAGACGAATCCACTTCAAGTCACTTCATTTTGCTTTTCAAGAAAGAGTGTCGCTCCATCATGCAACCGTGAGAAAGCATACATTTTTGGTGCATATAATTATAACTCCTGTCCGTTCTGTCAATATTTCCACACTGTGTATTTGTTCAGTTTAACGGTGTTTGTATGTGAAGTCAAACTATATCTGGAGGAGGTTGTATTTGTGGTATTAGTTGTCCGTTGCAGACGTGTGTGATGTGAACTCGCAGACGGTGTGTGTGTGTGTGTGTGTGTGTGTGTGTGTGTGTGTGTGAAACAGACGTTACGCATCGGAGGCTTTTGAAAACAAAGCATCAAATGATTGAGAGCAGTCACACACACATCAAAACACACAAACACACACTTTTCATTCGTTCCAGATTCATTCAGTTCAACGATCAAAGAGCAGGCATTAAACATCATCAGATCGTCTGTTCATGCGGTTTAGTGTTGAATCTGTCCTGTGATGAAACACAGAAACAACATGGTATTAAAATATTAAAACAAACACTATTTGAATATACTGCCATTGTTTATTTCATGCAAAATCTACAGCTAAGTAACTGGTAACAATTTTACAAATTCCCATTAAAAAGTAAAGTGAAAAATATGGAACTATAAAATATATGTATTTTATTATATACTATAATGTTTAGTAAGTTATTTGTTTATCACATTTCTATTATAATGTTTATTAAATGTATAATGATATAAATTATTATAAATATTTAATATTTATTTCTTCTATTTAAGTACGTTTTTTTTGTGATTTTTTATATATTATTATATATACATTAATATATATTAATCCGAACTGATTGCACTATATTTTCACTGTTTTTTATTTTATTTTATGTTAAATCATTTTCTAACTGTTTCAAATTCATTTTAAATAAGTCTTGTTATTATTTTTCTTAATTATTATTTTAATTTATTTTATGAAAAGCACTTTGAATTACCAATGTGTACGAAATGTGCTTGCCTTGCCTTGAAAATAAACTTGCCTTGACCATATATATATATATATATATATATATATATATATATATATATATATATATATATATATATATATATATATATATATATATGTAAACATTATGTAAAATATATATTTATTTATTTTTAAAAAATAGTTTGTCTATATATAAATATTTCTGATAATTTTTTATAATGTCAATTTTAATTTAGAAATTTCTGTATTTTATTATACATTTATCACAAATAGGGAAAAATTTACAAATGTTTCTTCAGTTTGTTAAACAATTATATTTATATAATGTTATACTAATATAACAATAATAATATTTTTAACTTTATTAATTTTTTTAAGCAATTTCAATAATTTCACATAAAATTTTCAAAGCAAAGTACAAACATAAACACAGTATATTTTAATATTTGTTTAACAGCATTTTGTTTTTACACTGAAGGTCATTAAATTTAACTTGAGATCAGTGTTTTTAAGGCACTGTTCCTAACTATGTACTAAAGAAAAGAATATTATATTTCCAGCATGTTTTGCTTTATATATATATATAAAAAATACACTGAATGGGTTAAAATTGTTTTAAAATCATTAGGATATTCAGTAAAGATCATGTTCCATGAAGATATTTAGTAAATTTCCTACCGTGAGTATATCACCTGAGCATCGAGGAGGACGAGTGAGTGACTGAAGACTGGAGGAATGATGCTGAAAATACAGCGGAGCATCACAGAAATAAATTACACTTTAACACAGATTCACTTAGTAAACAGCTGTTTTACATTAGAATAATATTTCACATTTTTACTGTATTTTTAATTAAATAAATGCATCCTTGGTGAGCAGTTGAGCAACAAAAGCAAATCTGGTTTCAGTTGATCGTTGCGTGTCTTCATAAAAACGACTGCATTGTAATGCATTCCTGTGTAATTTATTTTTTATGTTTTCATTTTCTAGAAACCAGGGAATGCATATTTTGTGCATAAACATCCAATTATCTATTCATATATTATATAGAAATTGTAGTATAGTATTGAAATGTTGATAGAAATACTATTTGAATATGTTGACATTAATTAGTGTAATGGGTCATACATGTGCAGATTGGGCTTTAAATGTAATAAATAAATATATAGGATTCAGAATATGTATATATATATATATATATATATGTGTATTGCATAATATTTTAGCCATTGTGACATTATTTTAGTCAATTTAAGTTTAATTATTTTAATTTTAATTATTTATATTAATTAAGCAGCAAACCAGCATATTTTCATGATTTCTGAAGATCATGTGACACTGAAGACTGGAGGAATGATGCTGAAAATACAGCGGAGCATCACAGAAATAAATTACACTTTAATATATATTCACATAGAAAACAGCTTTTTTTAAATTGTAATAATATTTAAATTTTTTTACTGTATTTACTGTATTTTTAATCAAATTAATACAGCCTTGGTTATCAAAAGAGTGTGTGTGTGTGTGTGTGTGTGTGTATTTTGTGTGTGTGTGTGTGTGTGTGTTTTACATACACACACACCCACAAACACTTATGTGGAAAATTTCACTCTGCAAAAACATGGTTGTGGTTCTTCATATTTAGTTAGTGAAGTTCTTCTTCAGTCTAAGTCATTAAGATCTGATAATAGAGTGTGTGGTGGGCAGAAGGTGCACATAAACAGCAGCTGTTAAGACAGGAAGTGTGAAACAGGAAATGGGCCCCTGTCACTGTGGCTGTCTGTTTTGGTGACTGAAGCCCAGTGGAAACTCGGAGCAGAGGCTGAACGCCTGCGGTTTCACTCGCCAACCGAGACAAAGATAGTCTGTGTGACACTAAAACTATCAGATCCTTCAGTTATTATTAGATAGGATTCTGTCCAGTTCCTCTTCCTGCTCCATCCAGAAACAATGCAATATTTGTGATCGCTCTATTATTAACTGTACATGCTGTGATGTTTCATTAGCTGTCATATGCTGCTATATATATATATATAGATATATATTTGATCGAAAATACAGGAAACTGCTGCATTATACTCTTTTGTGTTTGAAGATTTTAAAAGGGTCACATGATCTCCAGAAATCATTCTAAGATGCTGATTTCCTGCTCGGGAAACATTTCTGATTATCGATGTTGAAAATTGTTGCGCTTTCAAATATTTTTGTTTTTTGGAATTCACAGATAGAGAAGAAAGTTAATAGAACGGCATTCATTTGAAATAGATATCTTTTGTAACATTTTAATTTTCACTCAATTTAACGCATCAATGCTAAATAAAGTATTATTTTTAAATAAATAAATAAAAAAAGTACTGTCAGTTTTGATCAGTTTAATGCATTCCTTAAAAGAGTATTAAATAAACAAATTACAGTCACCAGTGTTCATGCTCAATAAAATTATTCATATTTTAATAAATAATATACATTACTGTAAATAAATAAAGCATAATTGGCGCATACATTTTTAAATGTTTAAAATAAATTAATAAAGTAAATTACTGTAAGTAAATTGTGACTTGATAAATTTAAATGACTCGATAAAATTTTAAATGATTTTAATAAATTAATAGAGTAAATTACTGTAAATAAATAAATTACTGTCACTTTTGATAAATTTAACGCATTCTAGTTTTATTAAATTTTAAATGTTTTTTAATAAATTAAAAAAGTAAATTACGGTAAATAAATAAATTACTGTCACTTTTGATAAATTTAACGCATTCTAGTTTTATTAAATTTTAAATGTTTTTAATAAATTAATAAAGTAAATTACTGTAAATAAATAAATTACTGTCACTTTTGATAAATTTAACGCATTCTAGTTTTATTAAATTTTAAATGTTTTTTAATAAATTAAAAAAGTAAATTACAGTAAATAAATAAATTACTGTCACTTTTGATAAATTTAACGCATTCTAGTTTTATTAAATTTTAAATGTTTTTTAATAAATTAAAAAAGTTAATTACTGTAAATAAATAAATTACTGTCACATTTGATATATGTAATGCCTTCTAGCTGAATTAAATTTTAAATGTTTTTTAATAAATTAATAAAGTAAATTACGGTAAATAAATAAATTACAGTCACTTTTGATGAATTGAATGCATCCTTGCTGAATAAAAGTATTATTTAATTAGTTTTCTTCTGAATGAATTCTCTAATGGTAATGCATGTGTCTGTAGTTGTGTATTTCTGAGGAGGGCAGAGAGCAGCTGTGGATGTTAGTGCTGTGTTGTGCGTCTGTGAGCGTCCAGCATCACCCTGTGTTTCTGACGGAGGCTCGTATCTGTCCCCGTCTCCACCCAAACACACGTCCTCCGAGCTGCAGAGTCATCACAGCGGAGAGAGAGCAAACACACGCCAATGCATGAAGATGATCCTACCAATAGGCCTTAACTGAAGATTTAGAGATTGTAATTCACATGTAAAATGCCCATTCATTTGGATCACATAGTTTTAACAACTGCTACCACAAAAACATCATATGATTACATTTTTCAAAATTGAGGTTTACGTATCATATTAAAGCTGAATAAATAAGGTTTTCCATTGATGTGTGGTTTGTTATGATCGGATAATATTTGTCTGAGATAAAACTATTTAAAAATCTGGAATCTGAGGGAGCAAAAAAATCTAAATACTGAGAAAACCATCTTTAAAGTTGTTCAAATTAAGTTCTTAGCAATGCATATTATTATTTTAGAGACACATTTGCAGGGACACATTTGATAAACTTAATCTGATGCATATTTGTCAGTCTTATGGATATGAAACTGGTCAGATTTCTCTAATACTAATAATGTCTCTAATGGAGTACAGTAACCAAGTTCATGGATTTATCATCAATAAATCGAATTAGTTTAAATCTCAAACATTTTTCCACTTGTTCCAAAGCTAGACATATATTAACCAGTTTCATACTGAATGAATGAATAGGGAAATAAATAAATGATTAAATAAATAAATTATATGCTTAAATAAATAAAAATTGTTATTAAAATTAGACCTGAATTTTTGTATTACCTTTTTCCCCTTTACTTGTTATTTTCTTTATTTGTCTTTAACAACTATTTTTATTGTTTCATTGTATTCTCTTATGTTGTTTATTATTCAGGGTTAAAACAAATTATTTAAATGTAAAAAATATTTAATTATTTAATAATAAACTATGCCATGATTTTTATTTTATTCATGCATTTATTTATGTATTTATTATTCCAGAAAAATCTGACCTGTTTAATTTCTGTATGACTGACAAATATGCATCACATTGAAAACTTTTTTTTTTTTTTCTTTGTAATCCAAATGCATGGAAATTGTATATGCAATTCAATTGCATGAATTTTAAATTAAGGTCTAAATATTTTTTAAGCTTACTGGAGCCAAGCATCACTATTTTAGACGTGTAACTGATGTATTCTGCAGCTGCTCTTCCTCTCGTAGTTTTTCTAACGTTAGTTTCGTCTGATGTTCGTGTTTTACCAGAGCAAGACTTCAGGTCTGTTAGGCCTCTCGACTCTGGTCTGAATAAATGCTTCAGATCAGTAAGTAACCGTGTGCTTCCTGATAACGCTGTCAGAGAAACCCTTTGTGTGGAGCTGCATGTGTGTGTTGGGTTCAAGCCTCCTCCTGGTGCTTCATGCAGTGTTCTGGGTCATTCTGAGCTTAATGTGACAGCAACGTCATCCTGAACATGCTGAAACACATTTACAGTAATGCCTCAACAGTGGAAATTTACATGCATTTACATGCACTTCATGTTTTAAGTAAAGCAAGTTGCTTTAGTTTATCAGTAAAAATGCAATTGTTTTTTGCATTACTGTCTCTCACTGAGGAACGAGCTGACGTCATTGTCATGTATCACAGGAGCGATGCATGCACTTTAGGTTGAAATAAACCGTGCGATGCACATGCACTGCATTGCATGTTGAAGATCCTGTGTGTCGAGTCTTATTTGTGTCAAGACGTTTTGTGCATGTAAAGCAAGGAGGCTTTTTGGGAGAATGTATAAATGGTGTGAAATTGTGCAGATGGAATGAGCCAGGCGTTCCCTGCATAGATGCGTTCACACTGACAGCCATTCGCAGTTACGAACTAACAGGAAGTCCTTTATTTTCACTGACTCTGACTATGTGAGAGCGACTTTTGACTATTGCTGTCAGACTTGTCAGAAACTGTCTTTGAGCAAAAACTATGGCTGCACAATATTGTCAAAAAACTAATAAACTGGCATTGTGATATGCTGAAAAACTGGATTTTTTAAGTTTTTCTGCAATACTGGCGATACGAATTGTTTTCTGCAGTATTTGCAACGTGTAAAGAATGTAACTATATATGTATATATATTTTCATTGTTTTTTTTTTTTATTATATTGTATTAAAATACAATGTAATTATATGTATTATTAAATTTTGTGTGTGTGTGTGCAGGAGCGGATCTACCGGGTTGGCATGTAGGGCAAATGCCACCCTAAAAAAAAGCCTTGCCACCCCTGCTGCCACCCCAGTTGGCAGCAACGAATTAAAGGTTATGGCCAATTTGAAAATTTACTAGCGCAAATCTTTCGTGATTCGTGATCCCACTCCGAACTCTCGAATTGATTCAAATGATCCGAGAAGCCGTTCCGAACTCCCAAACTGACTCAAATGATTCGCGATCCCCAAACTGACTCAAATGATTCGCGAACCCGCTTTGAACTCCCAAATTGACTCAAATGATTCCCGATGCCCATAACTGACTCAAATATTCGCGATCCCGCTACGAACTCCCGAACTGATTCAAATGATTCGCGATCCCGCTCCGAACTCCCAAACTGATTCAAATGATTTGCGATCACCTTAACTGACTCAAATGATTCGCGATCCCGCTCCGAACTCCCGAACTGATTCAAATGATTTGCGATCACCTTAACTGACTCAAATGATTCGCGATCCCGCTCCGAACTCCCGAACTGATTCAAATGATTCGCGATCCCCAAACTGACTCAAATGATTCGCGAATCCGCTTTGAACTCCCGAACTGATTCAAATGATTTGCGATCCCCAAACTCTAATAATTTACAAAGTATTAATATACTGTAATATTTTTGTTGTTGTTGTTGTTGCTATAAAAACAGATTCAAGCCATCAATAGCCTTTAAAATGGCTTAAAATGCATTATATAAAAAAATAATGAGGCAATAATGATTGGTTAATAATAACATTGTTAAAATACATAATGTAGGCAAATACAAAATAAACAATTTATGTACAAGTTATGACCAATGCCATGTGATTACTGCTGTTACACTTACAGGACCATCAAATCCATGTTTAGGCTACTGACCAAACATTTAATTCATATTCACTTAATCTTTCATTTTTGGACACCTTTTTGCTATAGATGACGCAGGCTTTATAGTTTCTTCAACAAAAAACGTGCATATCACAACCCTTACAAAAATAAACCATGGTTTTATCATAGTAAAACTGCTTAGTTTCCTTTTGCATGATTTCTGAATGCTTGAGACTATAAAATAAATTAGAGTCATAATAAAGTTATAGCCACAGGTAAATGTCAAGAGCTACAATTGTGATTTGTAAATAATTCAAATTTATTCATTTAGTTTTTTATTTGATTAAAGTTCTATTTTCACCCCTATACTAGGTGTTTTTTCATCATCATATTTGAGGAAGTGGGTCACAACAATAAATCCTGCTTATGGGAACCCTTAAGGTGTTGTTATACACGTCTCTGGGAATGTGTGCTCTACCACACACACACACACACACACACACACACACACACACACACTGAAGCACGCGTGGTGTTTTCAGCTCTTCACTATATTAACACATGATGAATGCTACACATGTGCACGTCAGCGCTATGAGAGGATTTCAACATTTCATTTGATAAAACTATCGTCATTCATTCGTATCGTATACACAGACTGACAGAAACGACAATGTCTTTATGACAACCTGTCAAAATAAAATCTCGGTATAACTTGAAGAAACTCAAACAGAAATATAACACTATTGCACAGAAGAGTATGCTATACTTCCTATTAGCTAATAATAATAGTTCATTAAAAAACACAGAAACTCTGTCTACAACTCACCAAAATAAAAGTTTGGTCTAACTCAAAGAAATTATGTAAGAAATTGCTTATTAAAATATACTTAAAAAAAGATCTACTAAAACATTATTTTAAAGGAATATCACACAAGTTTTCATAGAAGTTTTAATTTAAGCTTGCCAAAACAATAACACCATATTTTTCAAAAACTATTTCTAAAAGTACATTTGTATTTGTGCCTATAATGTTTATTTATTTATTATTATTGTCAGCTAATAAAACCTGTGCTTCAGGACCATATTCATATAACATCTAAGGCTAAATGTAGCTCTTGACTGGTTGAGTTAGATGATGATTAACACTAAACTGTAGAAAATCAGTTTAATTCTGGAAAAGGCTGTTAAAATCTTGTGTTTCTTATAATAAATTGACATATTGATAAAACTGAACCTTTTATAATGCTCTTAATGACATGTGGATGCATACTGTATGCATTAGTGAGTGTGAGGGGCTTATGGGGTATGGTCACTTATTCCTTATATGAACTGTTTCAAATGCAAGACATTGATTGCATGATATTAAGTTTGTAAATGATAGCTGTGTCCTTTTGTAGTGTGCACATATATTTATCATCAAACTGTGATGACTGTGACTAAATTCAGTAGATATACGTCTGCCATATGTTACCACCCCTCAAAAATTCTCTCTCTGTGTTTGTGTGTGTGTGTGTGTGTCTGTGTGTGTGTGTGAGTGTGTGTGTGTGTGTGTGAGTCTGTGTGTGTGAGTGTGTGTGTGTGTGAGAGAGAGAGAGAGAGAGACTTGTTACCAAAAACCAAATGTGAGTCCATCTTTTTACTTTGAAAATGAAACTCTAAGTAAATTTTAATTTAATTCTGTATTTGCATTCTTTATTAACTCAAGTCACATACAGAAATAACTAATAATTGTAAAAATATTTACAAATGCATAAATGTAAAAATATGTACAGAGAAAATATCCAGCTTCATGATTAATAAAACACAATTAAC